>NC_069720.1:27121891-27171891 GCF_027358585.1 Pangasianodon hypophthalmus
TGCTGTATGTATGCTGTATGCTGTATGCTGTATGTATGCTGTATGCTGTATGCTGTTGCTGCTGTATGTATGCTGTATGTATGCTGTTGCTGCTGTATGTATGCTGTATGCTGTATGTATGCTGTATGCTGTATGCTGTTGCTGCTGTATGTATGCTGTTGCTGCTGTATGTATGCTGTATGCTGTATGTATGCTGTATGCTGTTGCTGCTGTATGTATGCTGTATGCTGTATGTATGCTGTATGCTGTATGCTGTTGCTGCTGTATGTATGCTGTTGCTGCTGTATGTATGCTGTTGCTGCTGTATGTATGCTGTATGCTGTATGCTGCTATGTATGCTGTATGTATGTTGCTGCTGTATGTATGCTGTATGCTGTTGCTGCTGTATGTATGCTGTATGCTGTTGCTGCTGTATGTATGCTGTTTGCTGTATGCTGTTGCTGCTGTATGTATGCTGTATGCTGTTGCTGCTGTATGTATGCTGTATGCTGTTGCTGCTGTATGTATGCTGTATGCTGTATGTATTCTGTATGCTGTATGCTGTATGCTGTTGCTGCTGTATGTATGCTGTATGCTGTTGCTGCTGTATGTATGCTGTATGCTGTATGCTGTTGCTGCTGTATGTATGCTGTATGTATGTTGCTGCTGTATGTATGCTGTATGCTGTATGCTGTTGCTGCTGTATGTATGCTGTTGCTGCTGTATGTATGCTGTATGCTGTATGTATGCTGTATGTATGCTGTATGCTGTATGTATGCTGTATGTATGCTGTATGCTGTTGCTGCTGTATGTATGCTGTATGCTGTATGTATGCTGTATGTATGCTGTATGCTGTTGCTGCTGTATGTATGCTGTATGCTGTATGTATGCTGTTGCTGCTGTATGTATGCTGTATGCTGTATGTATGCTGTATGTATGCTGTTGCTGCTGTATGTATGCTGTATGCTGTATGTATGCTGTATGCTGTTGCTGCTGTATGTATGCTGTATGTATGCTGTATGCTCTTGCTGCTGTATGTATGCTGTATGCTGTTGCTGCTGTATGTATGCTGTATGCTGTATGTATGCTGTATGCTGTATGCTGTTGCTGCTGTATGTATGCTGTATGCTGTATGCTGTTGCTGCTGTATGTATGCTGTATGCTGTTGCTGCTGTATGTATGCTGTATGCTGTATGTATGCTGTATGCTGTATGCTGTATGCTGTTGCTGCTGTATGTATGCTGTATGTATGTTGCTGCTGTATGTATGCTGTATGCTGTATGTATGCTGTATGCTGTATGCTGTTGCTGCTGTATGTATGCTGTTGCTGCTGTATGTATGCTGTATGTATGCTGTATGTATGCTGTTGCTGCTGTATGTATGCTGTATGCTGTATGTATGCTGTATGCTGTATGCTGTTGCTGCTGTATGTATGCTGTTGCTGCTGTATGTATGCTGTATGTATGTTGCTGCTGTATGTATGCTGTATGCTGTATGCTGTTGCTGCTGTATGTATGCTGTATGCAGTTGCTGCTGTATGTATGCTGTATGCTGTATGCTGTTGCTGCTGTATGTATGCTGTATGCTGTTGCTGCTGTATGTATGCTGTATGTATGCTGTATGCTGTTGCTGCTGTATGTATGCTGTATGCTGTTGCTGCTGTATGTATGCTGTATGCTGTTGCTGCTGTATGTATGCTGTTGCTGCTGTATGTATGCTGTATGCTGTATGTATGCTGTATGCTGTTGCTGGTGTATGTATGCTGTATGCTGTTGCTGCTGTATGTATGCTGTTGCTGCTGTATGTATGCTGTATCCTGTATTTATGCTGTATGCTGTTGCTGCTGTATGTATGCTGTATGTATGTTGCTGCTGTATGTATGCTGTATGCTGTATGTATGCTGTATGCTGTATGTATGCTGTATGTATGCTGTATGTATGCTGTTGCTGCTGTATGTATGCTGTATGCTGTTGCTGCTGTATGTATGCTGTATGCTGTATGCTGTTGCTGCTGTATGTATGCTGTATACTGTATGCTGTTGCTGCTGTATGTATGCTGTATGCTGTTGCTGCTGTATGTATGCTGTATGTATGCTGTATGCTGTATGCTGTATGCTGTTGCTGCTGTATGTATGCTGTATGTATGTTGCTGCTGTATGTATGCTGTATGCTGTATGTATGCTGTATGCTGTATGCTGTTGCTGCTGTATGTATGCTGTTGCTGCTGTATGTATGCTGTATGTATGCTGTATGTATGCTGTTGCTGCTGTATGTATGCTGTATGCTGTATGTATGCTGTATGCTGTATGCTGTTGCTGCTGTATGTATGCTGTTGCTGCTGTATGTATGCTGTATGTATGTTGCTGCTGTATGTATGCTGTATGCTGTATGCTGTTGCTGCTGTATGTATGCTGTATGCAGTTGCTGCTGTATGTATGCTGTATGCTGTATGCTGTTGCTGCTGTATGTATGCTGTATGCTGTTGCTGCTGTATGTATGCTGTATGTATGCTGTATGCTGTTGCTGCTGTATGTATGCTGTATGCTGTTGCTGCTGTATGTATGCTGTATGCTGTTGCTGCTGTATGTATGCTGTTGCTGCTGTATGTATGCTGTATGCTGTATGTATGCTGTATGCTGTATGCTGTTGCTGCTGTATGTATGCTGTATGCTGTTGCTGCTGTATGTATGCTGTTGCTGCTGTATGTATGCTGTATCCTGTATTTATGCTGTATGCTGTTGCTGCTGTATGTATGCTGTATGTATGTTGCTGCTGTATGTATGCTGTATGCTGTATGTATGCTGTATGCTGTATGTATGCTGTATGTATGCTGTATGTATGCTGTTGCTGCTGTATGTATGCTGTATGCTGTTGCTGCTGTATGTATGCTGTATGCTGTATGCTGTTGCTGCTGTATGTATGCTGTATACTGTATGCTGTTGCTGCTGTATGTATGCTGTATGCTGTTGCTGCTGTATGTATGCTGTATGCTGTATGTATGCTGTATGTATGCTGTATGTATGCTGTTGCTGCTGTATGTATGCTGTATGCTGTTGCTGCTGTATGTATGCTGTATGCTGTATGCTGTTGCTGCTGTATGTATGCTGTATACTGTATGCTGTTGCTGCTGTATGTATGCTGTATGCTGTTGCTGCTGTATGTATGCTGTATGTATGCTGTATGCTGTTGCTGCTGTATGTATGCTGTATGCTGTATGCTGTTGCTGCTGTATGTATGCTGTATACTGTATGCTGTTGCTGCTGTATGTATGCTGTATGCTGTTGCTGCTGTATGTATGCTGTATGTATGCTGTATGCTGTATGCTGTTGCTGCTGTATGTATGCTGTATGCTGTATGCTGTTGCTGCTGTATGTATGCTGTATACTGTATGCTGTTGCTGCTGTATGTATGCTGTATGCTGTTGCTGCTGTATGTATGCTGTATGTATGCTGTATGCTGTTGCTGCTGTATGTATGCTGTATGCTGTTGCTGCTGTATGTATGCTGTATGCTGTTGCTGCTGTATGTATGCTGTTGCTGCTGTATGTATGCTGTATGTATGTTGCTGCTGTATGTATGCTGTATGTATGCTGTATGCTGTATGCTGTTGCTGCTGTATGTATGCTGTATGCTGTTGCTGCTGTATGTATGCTGTTGCTGCTGTATGTATGCTGTATCCTGTATTTATGCTGTATGCTGTATGCTGTTGCTGCTGTATGTATGCTGTATGCTGTATGCTGTTGCTGCTGTATGTATGCTGTATGTATGTTGCTGCTGTATGTATGCTGTATGCTGTATGTATGCTGTATGTATGCTGTTGCTGCTGTATGTATGCTGTATGCTGTATGTATGCTGTATGCTGTATGCTGTTGCTGCTGTATGTATGCTGTTGCTGCTGTATGTATGCTGTTGCTGCTGTATGTATGCTGTATGCTGTTGCTGCTGTATGTATGCTGTATGTATGTTGCTGCTGTATGTATGCTGTATGCTGTATGTATGCTGTATGCTGTATGCTGTTGCTGCTGTATGTATGCTGTTGCTGCTGTATGTATGCTGTATGCTGTATGTATGCTGTATGTATGCTGTATGTATGCTGTTGCTGCTGTATGTATGCTGTATGCTGTATGTATGCTGTATGCTGTATGCTGTTGCTGCTGTATGTATGCTGTTGCTGCTGTATGTATGCTGTATGTATGTTGCTGCTGTATGTATGCTGTATGCTGTATGCTGTTGCTGCTGTATGTATGCTGTATGCAGTTGCTGCTGTATGTATGCTGTATGCTGTATGCTGTTGCTGCTGTATGTATGCTGTATGCTGTTGCTGCTGTATGTATGCTGTATGTATGCTGTCTGCTGTTGCTGCTGTATGTATGCTGTATGCTGTTGCTGCTGTATGTATGCTGTATGCTGTTGCTGCTGTATGTATGCTGTTGCTGCTGTATGTATGCTGTATGTATGTTGCTGCTGTATGTATGCTGTATGCTGTATGTATGCTGTATGCTGTATGTATGCTGTATGTATGCTGTATGTATGCTGTTGCTGCTGTATGTATGCTGTATGCTGTTGCTGCTGTATGTATGCTGTATGCTGTATGCTGTTGCTGCTGTATGTATGCTGTATACTGTATGCTGTTGCTGCTGTATGTATGCTGTATGCTGTTGCTGCTGTATGTATGCTGTATGCTGTATGTATGCTGTATGCTGTATGTATGCTGTATGTATGCTGTATGTATGCTGTTGCTGCTGTATGTATGCTGTATGCTGTTGCTGCTGTATGTATGCTGTATGCTGTATGCTGTTGCTGCTGTATGTATGCTGTATACTGTATGCTGTTGCTGCTGTATGTATGCTGTATGCTGTTGCTGCTGTATGTATGCTGTATGTATGCTGTATGCTGTATGCTGTTGCTGCTGTATGTATGCTGTATGTATGTTGCTGCTGTATGTATGCTGTATGCTGTATGTATGCTGTATGCTGTATGCTGTTGCTGCTGTATGTATGCTGTTGCTGCTGTATGTATGCTGTATGTATGCTGTATGTATGCTGTTGCTGCTGTATGTATGCTGTATGCTGTATGTATGCTGTATGCTGTATGCTGTTGCTGCTGTATGTATGCTGTTGCTGCTGTATGTATGCTCTATGTATGTTGCTGCTGTATGTATGCTGTATGCTGTATGCTGTTGCTGCTGTATGTATGCTGTATGCTGTTGCTGCTGTATGTATGCTGTATGTATGCTGTATGTATGTTGCTGCTGTATGTATGCTGTATGCAGTTGCTGCTGTATGTATGCTGTATGCTGTATGCTGTTGCTGCTGTATGTATGCTGTATGCTGTTGCTGCTGTATGTATGCTGTATGTATGCTGTATGCTGTTGCTGCTGTATGTATGCTGTATGCTGTTGCTGCTGTATGTATGCTGTATGCTGTTGCTGCTGTATGTATGCTGTTGCTGCTGTATGTATGCTGTATGCTGTATGCTGTTGCTGCTGTATGTATGCTGTATGCTGTATGTATGCTGTATGCTGTATGCTGTTGCTGCTGTATGTATGCTGTATGCTGTTGCTGCTGTATGTATGCTGTTGCTGCTGTATGTATGCTGTTGCTGCTGTATTTATGCTGTATGCTGTTGCTGCTGTATGTATGCTGTATGTATGTTGCTGCTGTATGTATGCTGTATGCTGTATGTATGCTGTATGCTGTATGTATGCTGTATGTATGCTGTATGTATGCTGTTGCTGCTGTATGTATGCTGTATGCTGTTGCTGCTGTATGTATGCTGTATGCTGTATGCTGTTTCTGCTGTATGTATGCTGTATACTGTATGCTGTTGCTGCTGTATGTATGCTGTATGCTGTTGCTGCTGTATGTATGCTGTATGCTGTATGTATGCTGTATGCTGTATGTATGCTGTATGTATGCTGTATGTATGCTGTTGCTGCTGTATGTATGCTGTATGCTGTTGCTGCTGTATGTATGCTGTATGCTGTATGCTGTTGCTGCTGTATGTATGCTGTATACTGTATGCTGTTGCTGCTGTATGTATGCTGTATGCTGTTGCTGCTGTATGTATGCTGTATGTATGCTGTATGCTGTTGCTGCTGTATGTATGCTGTATGCTGTATGCTGTTGCTGCTGTATGTATGCTGTATACTGTATGCTGTTGCTGCTGTATGTATGCTGTATGCTGTTGCTGCTGTATGTATGCTGTATGTATGCTGTATGCTGTATGCTGTTGCTGCTGTATGTATGCTGTATGCTGTATGCTGTTGCTGCTGTATGTATGCTGTATACTGTATGCTGTTGCTGCTGTATGTATGCTGTATGCTGTTGCTGCTGTATGTATGCTGTATGTATGCTGTATGCTGTATGCTGTTGCTGCTGTATGTATGCTGTTGCTGCTGTATTTATGCTGTATGCTGTTGCTGCTGTATGTATGCTGTATGTATGTTGCTGCTGTATGTATGCTGTATGCTGTATGTATGCTGTATGCTGTATGTATGCTGTATGTATGCTGTTGCTGCTGTATGTATGCTGTATGCTGTTGCTGCTGTATGTATGCTGTATGCTGTATGCTGTTGCTGCTGTATGTATGCTGTATACTGTATGCTGTTGCTGCTGTATGTATGCTGTATGCTGTTGCTGCTGTATGTATGCTGTATGTATGCTGTATGCTGTATGCTGTTGCTGCTGTATGTATGCTGTATGCTGTTGCTGCTGTATGTATGCTGTATGTATGCTGTATGCTGTTGCTGCTGTATGTATGCTGTATGTATGCTGTTGCTGCTGTATGTATGTTGTATGCTGTTGCTGCTGTATGTATGCTGTATGCTGTTGCTGCTGTATGTATGCTGTATGCTGTATGCTGTTGCTGCTGTATGTATGCTGTATACTGTATGCTGTTGCTGCTGTATGTATGCTGTATGCTGTTGCTGCTGTATGTATGCTGTATGTATGCTGTATGCTGTATGCTGTTGCTGCTGTATGTATGCTGTATGCTGTATGTATGCTGTATGCTGTATGCTGTATGCTGTTGCTGCTGTATGTATGTTGCTGCTGTATGTATGCTGTATGCTGTATGTATGCTGTATGCTGTATGCTGTTGCTGCTGTATGTATGCTGTTGCTGCTGTATGTATGCTGTATGTATGCTGTATGTATGCTGTTGCTGCTGTATGTATGCTGTATGCTGTATGTATGCTGTATGCTGTATGCTGTTGCTGCTGTATGTATGCTGTTGCTGCTGTATGTATGCTGTTGCTGCTGTATGTATGCTGTATGTATGTTGCTGCTGTATGTATGCTGTATGCTGTATGCTGTTGCTGCTGTATGTATGCTGTATGCAGTTGCTGCTGTATGTATGCTGTATGCTGTATGCTGTTGCTGCTGTATGTATGCTGTATGCTGTTGCTGCTGTATGTATGCTGTATGTATGCTGTATGCTGTTGCTGCTGTATGTATGCTGTATGCTGTTGCTGCTGTATGTATGCTGTTGCTGCTGTATGTATGCTGTATGTATGTTGCTGCTGTATGTATGCTGTATGTATGCTGTATGCTGTATGCTGTTGCTGCTGTATGTATGCTGTATGCTGTTGCTGCTGTATGTATGCTGTTGCTGCTGTATGTATGCTGTATCCTGTATTTATGCTGTATGCTGTATGCTGTTGCTGCTGTATGTATGCTGTATGCTGTATGCTGTTGCTGCTGTATGTATGCTGTATGTATGTTGCTGCTGTATGTATGCTGTATGCTGTATGTATGCTGTATGTATGCTGTATGTATGCTGTTGCTGCTGTATGTATGCTGTATGCTGTATGTATGCTGTATGCTGTATGCTGTTGCTGCTGTATGTATGCTGTTGCTGCTGTATGTATGCTGTTGCTGCTGTATGTATGCTGTATGCTGTTGCTGCTGTATGTATGCTGTATGTATGTTGCTGCTGTATGTATGCTGTATGCTGTTGCTGCTGTATGTATGCTGTATTCTGTATGCTGTTGCTGCTGTATGTATGCTGTATGCTGTTGCTGCTGTATGTATGCTGTATGTATGCTGTATGCTGTATGCTGTTGCTGCTGTATGTATGCTGTATGCTGTTGCTGCTGTATGTATGCTGTATGTATGCTGTATGCTGTTGCTGCTGTATGTATGCTGTATGTATGCTGTTGCTGCTGTATGTATGCTGTATGCTGTTGCTGCTGTATGTATGCTGTATGCTGTATGCTGTTGCTGCTGTATGTATGCTGTATGCTGTATGTATGCTGTATGCTGTATGTATGCTGTATGCTGTATGCTGTTGCTGCTGTATGTATGCTGTTGCTGCTGTATGTATGCTGTTGCTGCTGTATGTATGCTGTATGCTGTATGCTGCTGTATGTATGCTGTATGTATGTTGCTGCTGTATGTATGCTGTATGCTGTTGCTGCTGTATGTATGCTGTATGCTGTTGCTGCTGTATGTATGCTGTATGCTGTATGCTGTTGCTGCTGTATGTATGCTGTTTGCTGTATGCTGTTGCTGCTGTATGTATGCTGTATGCTGTATGCTGTTGCTGCTGTATGTATGCTGTTGCTGCTGTATGTATGCTGTATGTATGCTGTATGCTGTTGCTGCTGTATGCTGTATGTATGCTGTATGCTGTATGCTGTTGCTGCTGTATGTATGCTGTATGCTGTATGCTGTTGCTGCTGTATGTATGCTGTATGTATGTTGCTGCTGTATGTATGCTGTATGCTGTATGTATGCTGTATGCTGTATGCTGTTGCTGCTGTATGTATGCTGTATGCTGTATGTATGCTGTATGCTGTATGTATGCTGTATGTATGCTGTATGTATGCTGTTGCTGCTGTATGTATGCTGTATGCTGTATGTATGCTGTATGCTGTATGCTGTTGCTGCTGTATGTATGCTGTTGCTGCTGTATGTATGCTGTATGTATGTTGCTGCTGTATGTATGCTGTATGCTGTATGCTGTTGCTGCTGTATGTATGCTGTATGCAGTTGCTGCTGTATGTATGCTGTATGCTGTATGCTGTTGCTGCTGTATGTATGCTGTATGCTGTTGCTGCTGTATGTATGCTGTATGCTGTATGCTGTTGCTGCTGTATGTATGCTGTATGTATGTTGCTGCTGTATGTATGCTGTATGCTGTATATATGCTGTATGCTGTATGCTGTTGCTGCTGTATGTATGCTGTTGCTGCTGTATGTATGCTGTATGCTGTATGTATGCTGTATGTATGCTGTATGTATGCTGTTGCTGCTGTATGTATGCTGTATGCTGTATGTATGCTGTATGCTGTATGCTGTTGCTGCTGTATGTATGCTGTTGCTGCTGTATGTATGCTGTATGTATGTTGCTGCTGTATGTATGCTGTATGCTGTTGCTGCTGTATGTATGCTGTATGCTGTATGCTGTTGCTGCTGTATGTATGCTGTATGCAGTTGCTGCTGTATGTATGCTGTATGCTGTATGCTGTTGCTGCTGTATGTATGCTGTATGCTGTTGCTGCTGTATGTATGCTGTATGTATGCTGTATGCTGTTGCTGCTGTATGTATGCTGTATGCTGTTGCTGCTGTATGTATGCTGTTGCTGCTGTATGTATGCTGTATGTATGTTGCTGCTGTATGTATGCTGTATGCTGTATGTATGCTGTATGCTGTATGTATGCTGTATGTATGCTGTATGTATGCTGTTGCTGCTGTATGTATGCTGTATGCTGTTGCTGCTGTATGTATGCTGTATGCTGTATGCTGTTGCTGCTGTATGTATGCTGTATACTGTATGCTGTTGCTGCTGTATGTATGCTGTATACTGTATGCTGTTGCTGCTGTATGTATGCTGTATGCTGTTGCTGCTGTATGTATGCTGTATGCTGTATGTATGCTGTATGCTGTATGTATGCTGTATGTATGCTGTATGTATGCTGTTGCTGCTGTATGTATGCTGTATGCTGTTGCTGCTGTATGTATGCTGTATGCTGTATGCTGTTGCTGCTGTATGTATGCTGTATGCTGTTGCTGCTGTATGTATGCTGTATGTATGCTGTATGCTGTATGCTGTTGCTGCTGTATGTATGCTGTATGCTGTATGCTGTTGCTGCTGTATGTATGCTGTATACTGTATGCTGTTGCTGCTGTATGTATGCTGTATGCTGTTGCTGCTGTATGTATGCTGTATGTATGCTGTATGCTGTATGCTGTTGCTGCTGTATGTATGCTGTTGCTGCTGTATTTATGCTGTATGCTGTTGCTGCTGTATGTATGCTGTATGTATGTTGCTGCTGTATGTATGCTGTATGCTGTATGTATGCTGTATGCTGTATGTATGCTGTATGTATGCTGTATGTATGCTGTTGCTGCTGTATGTATGCTGTATGCTGTTGCTGCTGTATGCTGTATGCTGTATGCTGTTGCTGCTGTATGTATGCTGTATCCTGTATGCTGTTGCTGCTGTATGTATGCTGTATGCTGTTGCTGCTGTATGTATGCTGTATGTATGCTGTATGCTGTATGCTGTTGCTGCTGTATGTATGCTGTATGCTGTTGCTGCTGTATGTATGCTGTATGTATGCTGTATGCTGTTGCTGCTGTATGTATGCTGTATGTATGCTGTTGCTGCTGTATGTATGCTGTATGCTGTTGCTGCTGTATGTATGCTGTATGCTGTTGCTGCTGTATCTATGCTGTATGTATGCTGTATGCCGTATGCTGTATGTATGCTGTTGCTGCTGTATGCTGTTGCTGCTGTATGTATGCTGTTGCTGCTGTATGTATGCTGTATGCTGTTGCTGCTGTATGTATGCTGTTGCTGCTGTATGTATGCTGTATGTATGCTGTATGCTGTTGCTGCTGTATGTATGCTGTATGTATGCTGTTGCTGCTGTATGTATGCTGTATGCTGTTGCTGCTGTATGTATGCTGTATGCTGTTGCTGCTCTATGTATGCTGTATGCTGTTGCTGCTCTATGTATGCTGTATGCTGTATGCTGTTGCTGCTGTATGTATGCTGTATGCTGTTGCTGCTCTATGTATGTATGCTGTATGCTGTTGCTGCTGTATGTATGCTGTATGCTGTTGCTGCTGTATGTATGCTGTTGCTGCTGTATGTATGCTGTTGCTGCTGTATCTATGCTGTATGTATGCTGTATGCCGTATGCTGTATGTATGCTGTTGCTGCTGTATGCTGTATGCTGTTGCTGCTGTATGTATGCTGTTGCTGCTGTATCTATGCTGTATGTATGCTGTATGCTGTTGCTGGTGTATGTATGCTGTTGCTGCTGTATGCTGTTGCTGCTGTATGTATGCTGTATGCTGTATGTATGCTGTATGCTGTATGCTGTTGCTGCTGTATGTATGCTGTATGCTGTATGTATGCTGTATGCTGTATGCTGTATGCTGTTGCTGCTGTATGTATGCTGTATGTATGTTGCTGCTGTATGTATGCTGTATGCTGTATGTATGCTGTATGCTGTATGCTGTTGCTGCTGTATGTATGCTGTTGCTGCTGTATGTATGCTGTATGTATGCTGTATGTATGCTGTTGCTGCTGTATGTATGCTGTATGCTGTATGTATGCTGTATGCTGTATGCTGTTGCTGCTGTATGTATGCTGTTGCTGCTGTATGTATGCTGTTGCTGCTGTATGTATGCTGTATGTATGTTGCTGCTGTATGTATGCTGTATGCTGTATGCTGTTGCTGCTGTATGTATGCTGTATGCAGTTGCTGCTGTATGTATGCTGTATGCTGTATGCTGTTGCTGCTGTATGTATGCTGTATGCTGTTGCTGCTGTATGTATGCTGTATGTATGCTGTATGCTGTTGCTGCTGTATGTATGCTGTATGCTGTTGCTGCTGTATGTATGCTGTATGCTGTTGCTGCTGTATGTATGCTGTTGCTGCTGTATGTATGCTGTATGTATGTTGCTGCTGTATGTATGCTGTATGTATGCTGTATGCTGTATGCTGTTGCTGCTGTATGTATGCTGTATGCTGTTGCTGCTGTATGTATGCTGTTGCTGCTGTATGTATGCTGTATCCTGTATTTATGCTGTATGCTGTATGCTGTTGCTGCTGTATGTATGCTGTATGCTGTATGCTGTTGCTGCTGTATGTATGCTGTATGTATGTTGCTGCTGTATGTATGCTGTATGCTGTATGTATGCTGTATGTATGCTGTTGCTGCTGTATGTATGCTGTATGCTGTATGTATGCTGTATGCTGTATGCTGTTGCTGCTGTATGTATGCTGTTGCTGCTGTATGTATGCTGTTGCTGCTGTATGTATGCTGTATGCTGTTGCTGCTGTATGTATGCTGTATGTATGTTGCTGCTGTATGTATGCTGTATGCTGTTGCTGCTGTATGTATGCTGTATTCTGTATGCTGTTGCTGCTGTATGTATGCTGTATGCTGTTGCTGCTGTATGTATGCTGTATGTATGCTGTATGCTGTATGCTGTTGCTGCTGTATGTATGCTGTATGCTGTTGCTGCTGTATGTATGCTGTATGTATGCTGTATGCTGTTGCTGCTGTATGTATGCTGTATGTATGCTGTTGCTGCTGTATGTATGCTGTATGCTGTTGCTGCTGTATGTATGCTGTATGCTGTATGCTGTTGCTGCTGTATGTATGCTGTATGCTGTATGTATGCTGTATGCTGTATGTATGCTGTATGCTGTATGCTGTTGCTGCTGTATGTATGCTGTTGCTGCTGTATGTATGCTGTTGCTGCTGTATGTATGCTGTATGCTGTATGCTGCTGTATGTATGCTGTATGTATGTTGCTGCTGTATGTATGCTGTATGCTGTTGCTGCTGTATGTATGCTGTATGCTGTTGCTGCTGTATGTATGCTGTATGCTGTATGCTGTTGCTGCTGTATGTATGCTGTTTGCTGTATGCTGTTGCTGCTGTATGTATGCTGTATGCTGTATGCTGTTGCTGCTGTATGTATGCTGTTGCTGCTGTATGTATGCTGTATGTATGCTGTATGCTGTTGCTGCTGTATGCTGTATGTATGCTGTATGCTGTATGCTGTTGCTGCTGTATGTATGCTGTATGCTGTATGCTGTTGCTGCTGTATGTATGCTGTATGTATGTTGCTGCTGTATGTATGCTGTATGCTGTATGTATGCTGTATGCTGTATGCTGTTGCTGCTGTATGTATGCTGTATGCTGTATGTATGCTGTATGCTGTATGTATGCTGTATGTATGCTGTATGTATGCTGTTGCTGCTGTATGTATGCTGTATGCTGTATGTATGCTGTATGCTGTATGCTGTTGCTGCTGTATGTATGCTGTTGCTGCTGTATGTATGCTGTATGTATGTTGCTGCTGTATGTATGCTGTATGCTGTATGCTGTTGCTGCTGTATGTATGCTGTATGCAGTTGCTGCTGTATGTATGCTGTATGCTGTATGCTGTTGCTGCTGTATGTATGCTGTATGCTGTTGCTGCTGTATGTATGCTGTATGCTGTATGCTGTTGCTGCTGTATGTATGCTGTATGTATGTTGCTGCTGTATGTATGCTGTATGCTGTATGTATGCTGTATGCTGTATGCTGTTGCTGCTGTATGTATGCTGTTGCTGCTGTATGTATGCTGTATGCTGTATGTATGCTGTATGTATGCTGTATGTATGCTGTTGCTGCTGTATGTATGCTGTATGCTGTATGTATGCTGTATGCTGTATGCTGTTGCTGCTGTATGTATGCTGTTGCTGCTGTATGTATGCTGTATGTATGTTGCTGCTGTATGTATGCTGTATGCTGTTGCTGCTGTATGTATGCTGTATGCTGTATGCTGTTGCTGCTGTATGTATGCTGTATGCAGTTGCTGCTGTATGTATGCTGTATGCTGTATGCTGTTGCTGCTGTATGTATGCTGTATGCTGTTGCTGCTGTATGTATGCTGTATGTATGCTGTATGCTGTTGCTGCTGTATGTATGCTGTATGCTGTTGCTGCTGTATGTATGCTGTTGCTGCTGTATGTATGCTGTATGTATGTTGCTGCTGTATGTATGCTGTATGCTGTATGTATGCTGTATGCTGTATGTATGCTGTATGTATGCTGTATGTATGCTGTTGCTGCTGTATGTATGCTGTATGCTGTTGCTGCTGTATGTATGCTGTATGCTGTATGCTGTTGCTGCTGTATGTATGCTGTATACTGTATGCTGTTGCTGCTGTATGTATGCTGTATACTGTATGCTGTTGCTGCTGTATGTATGCTGTATGCTGTTGCTGCTGTATGTATGCTGTATGCTGTATGTATGCTGTATGCTGTATGTATGCTGTATGTATGCTGTATGTATGCTGTTGCTGCTGTATGTATGCTGTATGCTGTTGCTGCTGTATGTATGCTGTATGCTGTATGCTGTTGCTGCTGTATGTATGCTGTATGCTGTTGCTGCTGTATGTATGCTGTATGTATGCTGTATGCTGTATGCTGTTGCTGCTGTATGTATGCTGTATGCTGTATGCTGTTGCTGCTGTATGTATGCTGTATACTGTATGCTGTTGCTGCTGTATGTATGCTGTATGCTGTTGCTGCTGTATGTATGCTGTATGTATGCTGTATGCTGTATGCTGTTGCTGCTGTATGTATGCTGTTGCTGCTGTATTTATGCTGTATGCTGTTGCTGCTGTATGTATGCTGTATGTATGTTGCTGCTGTATGTATGCTGTATGCTGTATGTATGCTGTATGCTGTATGTATGCTGTATGTATGCTGTATGTATGCTGTTGCTGCTGTATGTATGCTGTATGCTGTTGCTGCTGTATGCTGTATGCTGTATGCTGTTGCTGCTGTATGTATGCTGTATACTGTATGCTGTTGCTGCTGTATGTATGCTGTATGCTGTTGCTGCTGTATGTATGCTGTATGTATGCTGTATGCTGTATGCTGTTGCTGCTGTATGTATGCTGTATGCTGTTGCTGCTGTATGTATGCTGTATGTATGCTGTATGCTGTTGCTGCTGTATGTATGCTGTATGTATGCTGTTGCTGCTGTATGTATGCTGTATGCTGTTGCTGCTGTATGTATGCTGTATGCTGTTGCTGCTGTATCTATGCTGTATGTATGCTGTATGCCGTATGCTGTATGTATGCTGTTGCTGCTGTATGCTGTTGCTGCTGTATGTATGCTGTTGCTGCTGTATGTATGCTGTATGCTGTTGCTGCTGTATGTATGCTGTTGCTGCTGTATGTATGCTGTATGTATGCTGTATGCTGTTGCTGCTGTATGTATGCTGTATGTATGCTGTTGCTGCTGTATGTATGCTGTATGCTGTTGCTGCTGTATGTATGCTGTATGCTGTTGCTGCTCTATGTATGCTGTATGCTGTTGCTGCTCTATGTATGCTGTATGCTGTATGCTGTTGCTGCTGTATGTATGCTGTATGCTGTTGCTGCTCTATGTATGTATGCTGTATGCTGTTGCTGCTGTATGTATGCTGTATGCTGTTGCTGCTGTATGTATGCTGTTGCTGCTGTATGTATGCTGTTGCTGCTGTATCTATGCTGTATGTATGCTGTATGCCGTATGCTGTATGTATGCTGTTGCTGCTGTATGCTGTATGCTGTTGCTGCTGTATGTATGCTGTTGCTGCTGTATCTATGCTGTATGTATGCTGTATGCTGTTGCTGGTGTATGTATGCTGTTGCTGCTGTATGCTGTTGCTGCTGTATGTATGCTGTATGCTGTATGTATGCTGTATGTATGCTGTTGCTGCTGTATGTATGCTGTATGCTGTTGCTCCTGTATGTATGCTGCGTGCTGTATGTATGCTGTATGCTCAATTCTGTATGTTGACGCGCTGCTCTGCGGTGAAACAGCGACCCCTGGAGGCCGCAGGCTGCTCTGACACCAAGAGCTCAGCGTGACACCGGAAATGGAGTAGAAGAAGAAGAACATCGCCAGCCGCAGCTAATCTAGCCTAGCCTAGCCTAGCCTTTCTGTCCTGCTCGTTTTCGGAAAAAAAGGGACTCAGAGAGAACTCATAAAGAAGGAAACATGCCGGCGGTTTCTAAAGGAGACGGGATGCGCGGCCTCGCCGTTTTCATCTCCGACATCCGGAACTGTAAGTGCTAACATGCTAACATGCTAACGCCGAGCCTGCAGCCTCCACAGCCGCCGCTCAGCACAAAGTCAACTAGGCGTTAGCCTGAGTGCTAACTACTTCACTTTATATACACATAAATATAAACATACACATATATACATACTCATAGCACACACACACACACACGCACACGCGCGCGGAAATTTCTCACAGGAATCAAACCGTGCTGTTTTTAAACCATTAAACTGTTTTTAAGCTTTAATTTTATCCTGTAAAAGCGTTTCAGAGCCACATTTTTTTCATACACTTCATTTTTAGTCGTTTGTTTATTCGTGTCACATGTAAACACAAACAACAACAACAACAGCACTGTTAAAGCTGAGAAAAGCTGTGTTAAGTGTGTGTGTGTGTGTGTGTGTGAGAGAGAGAGAGATAGGTGTGGCTGTCTGAACACTGACTCACTTTATTCACTTTATTCTGCTTTAATATAGCAAACAAAACATCTGGGTCATCTTTTGTGTTTGTTTGTTTGTTTGTTTGTCCAGAAGTGTCAATCCTCCAACACTTGCTTTTCTCTGAATAAATCACAGTTTCCAAAAAAAAAGAAGAAGAAGAAATCATTGGAAACTAATTTTTATTAAAAAGATTAAATAAATCCCAGTGTCTATAATAATTCATGAATGTTTACTGTAAGCTGAGGAGGAAAATAAGGTTCCTGTTGGTTGGTGATAGCAGTCATCAGGACTCCTGTTCCACCTCCGTTAAAGATGTTTATGTTAAATGAGCTGTATTTTTTATTATTCCTGTGAGACGTTAGTGCTTCTGTGCGGTGATCCTGTCTCCGGCGCAGTTAGAACGATGTTTAAAGGTGAGATTAGGTCTCTAAAAGGTAGCTGGCTTTGACATTTCAGGGATTCACGAAGCTCCGCCCCCAGGACCTGCGCTGACCCGTAGAGCAGCGTCTATAAAATGATTGACAGGCGACGCAGCAAGCTTTCCGGACCGGAACTCTGTAACAGGATTTCTCAGCCACTTTGCAATTAAGACCATGATTTAATTCATTGTTTGTTAATTAATTAAATTTTTTTAATAATATTCTCTACATCTTCCAGATTATTTGTACGTATAAGTACAAATATATTTGTATATTTGTACGTATAAAAATTTGACTGTTGCACCTTTAAAAGACAAATATTCAGCAAACAACTCAAACATAAAACCTAGCAGTCAGGTTTTAGCTCTTAAAAACAAAAAACTGAATTTTTATCAAAGTTAAAGCGCTGAAATCATTTGTGTTCGAGCAGATGAGGAAGTGAGAGAGCTGGATAGAGTAAAGCGCCGCCGCATCACTCGCGATGAAACGAAGCAGGTGCGAATAGATTAGTTTAAACTCAGGATCAACTTCATTACATTTGAGGTTCACATGTTAATTATAAAGATACGTGTTAATTATAAACTCGTTCTGGGTGGATTTTTTAAAAATCAATTAATTAACACCAAAAACAATAAAGTCTTGTCAGTAAATGTGAATCATGTTGCTATGTTCGTGTAGAGCAAATCTGCGGGCCTCTGTTTGAACTCAACCGAAGAGCTGGGACAAAAGTAACATCTTTACATTTACATTATATTTATTTTCTGCAAACTTCCCCCTAACTCCAGAAATGTTCAGTGTCTGAGTTTTGCTCGATTAATGTTAACGTAGCTAACGAGTGAAAGAAGCGCGTAGCCTCTATCCTGCTTTAAATCATGTGATCCTGCACTCACTTTGACTCGAACGGCTTGGTCGAGCTGCTCAGGGTCTCTGATGCGCTGCTACTGAAAATGAATCAGCACTTTCTGATTTGGAAATTCAGCCGTGTTGTGTTAGAGTTATTGTAATTAACACACGTTCTCGGCGCAATGTCAGGTGTGTGTGTGTAAAATCCCAGCACCTTCACTGTAAAACACCTTCTCCTGCGTCCCTGAGTGATATAATAAATATAACAACACCAGAATACACAGCGCTCAGTTTTACAATAAACGCTACTAAATCAAGGAACTAAAGTGATGCGATTGCAAAACATAATAAAACAGGAAGTGAGGATTGCCATAGACCAAGAAAAAAACGTTGAGATGCATTATTAAATCCTTGAACGTTCTTTCAGAAACTCGTTAGCGCGATGTAAACGCTTGGTTTCAGCAGTACATCCACCGAGGCTAAAGGTCTTCAGTATCAGTTTTTCACAACTCCACACGTTTCTGCTGGTCAGTTAGAGCGTCTACTTCAAAACAATGGATTAGAGACAGATTTATTTTAGCTTCAGTTCACTGTATCAGAATTCCAGTGGGTCAAAAAGTTTATATACACCAAGTTTACTGTCTCTAAACAATCTGGAAGATTCCAGAAATCTGATGTAATGACTTTTAAAAGCTTCTGATTGGCCAGTTGTAACAATAAGGCATTAATTGGGAGAGCACATGTGCCTGTATTTAAGGCTCTACCTTTAAAGTCAGTGCCTTTTTACACTTGATACCATGACAAAATCCAAACAACTCAACCAAGACCTCAGGAAACAACCTGTGGATCTACAGAAGTCTGATTCCTCCTTAGGAACAATTTCCAAACACCTGAAGGTACCACGAGCATCTTTACAGACAACTGTATGAGAATATAAAAATCTAGGGGCCACACAGACACTCCATCGTTCAGGAAGGAGGCAGAAATTAACCTGAGCTTTGAATGAACTTTGGTCCAAGTTGGAGGCATCAGGAACCAAAGTATGAACCTCCACCATTAAGAGAGTCCTACATCACCATGGCCTGAAGGACTTGTGCAGTGAAGAAGCTCTTACTCCAAGACCAGTGTGAAGGTGATCAGCAGCCTTGTGGAGGAGTGCTCTCTGGTCAGATGAAACAAAAATGTAACTGTCGTTGATCTGTAATGATCAGCGCTGTGTACAGAGACTTTTAATCTGAAGAACACCATCCTTACTGTGAAGCACGGGGGTGGCAGCATCATGTTTTGAGGGTGTTTCTCTGGAAAAAGGACTGATGCACTTCAGTGAACAGATGATATCAAGCAACATCTCAAGGCAGTCAGAAAGTTAGAACTCGGTCAGAGCAGGGTCTTCTAGCAGGACAAGGACATTCTGTATGATTGTGTGCTTCTAACTTTGTGGCCACAGTTTGGGGAAGGAGCACATATGGGTGTGATTGTCAGGGGTGCACATACTTTTGACATACTTTTCGACCATCCTCTAAAGTGGCCAGTGGCTGGTGAAGGAAGTGTTTCTGAATCTGCATTAGCAGTAGAAAGCCTTTATTCGTCACGTGTATATTACCGTAGAGCAGAGAGGGTTCAGGTCCTTGCTGCTGGTGGTGCTGGGGCTTGAACCTCCGACCTTCTGATCCAAAACCCTGGACAGATGGACAGACGGGTTTCATAGTTACAAGCTACTACAATGTGCATTTATTGTGCGCGCTGTGAATATATACATGTTTAAAGTCTATATGCAAATGTAACATCATGATTAGATGTGAGACAAAACAAGTAGTAATATTATGGGATGTCTGTGTTCATTTTTCTGTATTTACAGGTAAAAGTAAGGAGGCAGAGATCAAGAGAATAAACAAAGAGCTGGCCAACATTCGCTCCAAGTTTAAAGGTACGTTCAACTGTGTGTGCGTGTGTGCGTGTGTGCGTGTGTGTGTGTGTGTGTGTGTGTTCAAATACCTGGATATCAGGATATCAAGTGAACATCAACGTTCAGATGTTCCGTGTGTGTGTGTTTAGGAGATAAAGCTCTGGACGGATACAGTAAGAAGAAATATGTGTGTAAGCTGCTGTTTATTTTCCTGCTGGGCCACGACATCGACTTCGGCCACATGGAGGCGGTGAACCTTCTCAGCTCCAACAAATACACGGAGAAACAGATCGTAAGTGCTACAGGACGAAGATCCGCAGATGTCAGGGATGTGCTTTTTACATTTACGCAAACGTGTAACGTGTAGAACGTGCTCGACGCACTCTAGGAACACGAATCCATAGTGAAGGAGGAACTGAATAATACAGCGAGAGGTGTACCGCCGCTCTGTTCGTTACTGTAGTAAGCATTTTTGGACGTATTCACAGCTTTGAGGAAGTAATTATCTGCTAGTCTTATCGTTGTTTTCTCAGTATTACAGAAGTGTTAGGAGGATAAAAGCATCGAGGTGACTGAGTTAGCGAGTACTAGGTGAAAGATTATGTACAAACAACAATCACTTATTAATTGCTTTTATAGTTAATAATTTTTTTTTGATTAATGTGCTGTGACACACAGTTCCTGAACAAACCAGAAACACACTGCTTGCTTTTTTCCTTTTTTTTTTTTTTTTTTTTTAAAAACCACCTTCCGACATGTTTTTGTGAGGAGCACGGAGAACCCAGAGGAAACTCACGCTGGGAGGCAACGCGAAACTCCCAAACTTGGCAACGAGGGAAATCTGTCTGGCCAGGAAGATAACATCACTACAAAAAAATGTTTTAGCAAGTAAAAATATCTTGAATATTGGCAAATTCAACTAATAATTCTCTTTATTACAATGTTTTTAAACATGTATAAGATTATTAAGCCTGTTTATATACACGTTTACTCATTTCAAGCTTTGAAATTGGCATATTTTATTGGCCGATAATTTTTTTTTAATTTAGATTAGATAACTTATTTAGACAAGTTATTTAGATTAGATAACTTTTCCTTTATTCTAGATATCTACCTCTGCAATGCATTGCCTCTTCAGTAAGAAAGAAGAGCTAATTCCACATCTCCCACGACTCCTTAAATGTGTTTGCTTTCCTCCTCTTGGTTTTTCGTAGCACAAGTCTCTCTCATGACCTCCCTTCGATTATATAGAGTTGGAATGTGTGTGTGTGTGTGTGTGTGTGTGTGTGTGTGTGAGGGGATTCTACATATTCGTGCTTCTTATAATTAACCTGTCGCGATGCTGAAAAACTCCCGAGTAAACCTCGCTGCAGGAACAAAAAAGTCCTTGGGGTGTTTTCCTGCCAGAAGTCATGGGGAAGGAGAGAGCTCGGTGTGTTTCAGGCTGGATAAGAGTGTTTCAGGAGCTGTTTTGTGTTGTACAGTGTTAGGGTTAGAGGTTAGGGGTTTGGGCTTATAGGAGGAGTCGCGTCAGATCTGCTTTAAGAAAGGAGTTTAAAATGCTCTGATTATCTTATTTTGTAACTGTTTACAGACAGTGTGGTTTCTGTGCCTGGTGTTTCAGGGCTACCTGTTTATCTCGGTGCTGGTGAACAGCAACAGCGATCTGATCCGCCTCATCAACAACGCCATAAAGAACGACCTGAGCAGCAGGAACCCCACCTTCATGAACCTGGCCCTGCACTGCATCGCCAACGTGGGCAGCAGAGAGATGGCCGAGGCGTTCGCTTCAGAGGTGCCGCGCATCCTGGTGGCAGGGTGAGAGATCAGCCTGGTGCAGTATTCCGTAATGTCCAGTTTACACTTTTATATAAAACACGTTTCTGAAGCCCGGCGATGCTTCACCGTGAGAAGAACAAAACGCAGCACGAGACTAATAAAGCGCGGAGGTTTGCGTTGCTGTAAACAGACGTCAGTGTGGCTCAGAGAAACAGACACGAGCTGTAGATTTCCCTCCAGACAGAGAGGAACTTTAATTTAATTCCTCTCAATAAAGTATAAATGAAAGAAATTAAATGTTTCCCCATAATTAGTCTCCGTATAGCAAGAATAATGGAAGAAATTCTCTTAGCGCTAAGTGATTCTTAAAGCGTGTTGAGATTTTTTTAATTAATTTTTTTATTTTGCAGAGACACAATGGACAGCGTGAAGCAGAGCGCAGCTCTGTGTTTGTTACGGCTCAACCGGACGTCCCCTGATCTGATCCCCATGGGCGAGTGGACGTCCCGTGTGGTGCATCTTCTCAACGATCAGCACCTGGTATGTTTACGTTTTTATAGCTATTACACGTGTCAATGTTTGTGTTGTTACTAAAGCTGTAACTACACAAAATTCAAATTCTATATGATTTTGATGCAGTGGTGTTGCGACATGATACGTTTTCTATACAGCAAAAACAACACGTGCTTTAGTTTGAACTGAAAATGAAGCTGAACCTGCACCAATAATGTGGGTCTTTTGTGGATAAGATTGGACACCGCTGGGTTAAATCAGAACCGCTTTTTTTTTCTTCATTAGATTTATGATCAAAAGGCACAGTTACTGTTGGATTGTTATCGTAAGGCGGCCAGTCACAATGGGATACTATTATTCCTCTGTCCTAAACTCCTTAATGATGATCTTCATTTGTGACAAGCCATTAAAATCGAAATATTATCATCTAAAACGCCGCTCTCGTACCCGTCTCGCCTGTAACCCCGCTCTCGTACCCGTCTCGCCTGTAACCCCGCTCTCGTACCCATCTCGCCTGCAACCCCGCTCTCGTACCCGTCTCGCCTGTAACGCCGCTCTCGTACCCGTCTCGCCTGCAACCCCGCTCTCGTACCCGTCTCGCCTGCAACCCCACTCTCGTACCCGTCTCGCCTGTAACCCCCGCTCTCGTACCCGTCTCGCCTGTAACGCCGCTCTCGTACCCGTCTCGCCTGTAACGCCGCTCTCGTACCCGTCTCGCCTGTAACCCCGCTCTCGTACCCGTCTCGCCTGTAACCCCCGCTCTCGTACCCGTCTCGCCTGTAACGCCGCTCTCGTACCCGCCTCGCCTGTAACGCCGCTCTCGTACCCGTCTCGCCTGTAACCCCCGCTCTCGTACCCGTCTTGCCTGTAACGCCGCTCTCGTACCCGCCTCGCCTGTAACGCCGCTCTCGTACCCGTCTCGCCTGTAACGCCGCTCTCGTACCCGTCTCGCCTGTAACCCCGCTCTCGTACCCGTCTCGCCTGTAACGCCGCTCTCGTACCCGTCTCGCCTGCAACCCCGCTCTCGTACCCGTCTCGCCTGTAACGCCGCTCTCGTACCCGTCTCGCCTGTAACGCCGCTCTCGTACCCGTCTCGCCTGTAACCCCCGCTCTCGTACCCGTCTCGCCTGTAACCCCCGCTCTCGTACCCGTCTCGCCTGTAACCCCCGCTCTCGTACCCGTCTCGCCTGTAACCCCGCTCTCGTACCCGTCTCGCCTGTAACCCCGCTCTCGTACCCGTCTCGCCTGTAACCCCCGCTCTCGTACCCGTCTCGCCTGTAACCCCGCTCTCGTACTTGTCTCGCCTGTAACGCCGCTCTCGTACTTGTCTCGCCTGTAACGCCGCTCTCGTACCCGTCTCGCCTGCAACCCCGCTCTCGTACCCGTCTCGCCTGTAACGCCGCTCTCGTACCCGTCTCGCCTGCAACCCCGCTCTCGTACCCGTCTCGCCTGTAACCCCCGCTCTCGTACCCGTCTCGCCTGTAACGCCGCTCTCGTACCCGTCTCGCCTGTAACGCCGCTCTCGTACCCGTCTCGCCTGTAACCCCCGCTCTCGTACCCGTCTCGCCTGTAACCCCGCTCTCGTACCCGTCTCGCCTGTAACGCCGCTCTCTCATCGTGTGATGTAGTGACGGATAGCGTCCCTCATGCGCTGGATCAGTAATACAAACTGCACGCTTCCTTTTCATTTTTCCATATTGACAGTTTTACTTAATTTTGTCCAACAGGCCCTTCTGTCTGGGGAATAACAGGATGAGATTAGACATTGATAATGAGGTTAATGCTCTTTTCCCAGGGAGTGGTGACGGCAGCAACGAGTCTCATCATCACTCTGGCTCAGAAGAACCCAGACGACTTTAAGACCGCCGTGTCTCTGGCTGTGGCCAGACTCAGCAGGGTGAGTGCATCGATCCGTCACATCCACTCAGCAAAGTGACGTTTTTAAACATATATGAAGTGAACTTAGAGCTGAGAATTAAATGTTTCTTCTTGGTTAAACATGTCATTTACTTCCTAACGGATGTTGTCTGTTGTTTGAAAACCAAGCGGATTGAATTGGTATTTTCCCCAAAAGCCTATTTTGTAATGTAACCAGTCGGGCTACAGAGTAAGAAGATTAATGAGCTGTCATCTGCGTTTCATAATAAACACTGTGAAATGACAGGGAAGCATCTGCTGTGTGTGAATCGTAGCTGTTAATTTAATTCCTTAATCTAAGAAATCACATCACGGTGCGTTATACGGTTTTGTCACGATGTTGAGCAGAGAAAGCTTTTGATAAGCACTAAACAGAATTTTGTCTAGAGTACTGGATGTGAAAGGATGATGATTTGGGATGTTTAGATTCTTGTGCTTCTTGTGTTTTATCTTTCTACTCATTCTTTCTTTCTTTCCTTCTCAGATCGTCACGTCAGCATCCACTGACCTGCAGGACTACACGTATTATTTTGTAGCAGCTCCGTGGCTGTCAGTCAAACTGCTCCGCCTACTGCAGTGTTATCCACCACCAGGTAGGCGTGTGTGTGTGTGTGTGTGTGTGTGTGTGTTTTACTGGTGTCTGGCACACTGTTATTGAAAAGAGTGAGTATTCCCCCCGATGCCTCGGTCTCCACGGGTGTGAAAGTGTTATGAGGTAGTAGGGCTGATTTTATACTTCTCCATCTATACTTCCTCATTCCCTGCGAATCTGCGGAGCTGTGTGTCGAGCAAATGTTGATCTTTGGGGTTGGGACAAAAGCCGAATAAGCACAAAGCCAAGATAAGTTGACTTGAGTGCGACGTTATGAGCATTTATACTCTCCTTCTAAAAACATAACGGTGACTTCCTGACGAGAACCTCAAGCATGATAAAGGCAATGCGAAACGAAGGATTAACACAAATGAGCCCCAAGTACAGTACAGCGCAAACAACTATCAACTACATGGATTAGAAATGAATTAATATTGATATAAGCTACAATACTGATATAAGCTACACTCAATATTGTTATTTCCAAATTTGGAAACTGTTCCCCAACTGTATGCCATAAAAACCGGTTAAACCAAACCAGGGTTTATTCATTATTCATTCATTTTTACGTTGAAGTCTCTTATGCTGCGTTAGAGTCCTCAACCAGGAAATCCTATGAAACCATTAATAATCTTCTTCAATTGTGTGGCATAAACAAGCTAGTAAAAGCCAGTTATACCACAGAACGGTTCTCGAATCTGATTGGTCAGAAGGTGTGCGTTATTTCTGTTTAACAGCGCGGCTCGGACAGTAGTTCCAGCATGAACAACAGGCTTATATTAACACGTTCGCTCTAATACGTTATTGTTTCTATAGTAATAGCTCATACACAGGGTCACGTACGACTTGTGTATATTTTAAATAAAATGTTTTGGGGGAGGCTGGTAAAGGAATCACTGTTTCTCGAAGCTATAACGTAAGTGCGAAGTGTTTTATAATTCGTTCTGCGCTGCTGATCCTTTACTTCCACAAAGGACCGAAGTGCTTTCGTGCTGTTTTTCGCACCACTAGGACATTCCGATATCAGTGTTGTCATTTAAAACAACTGCGTAATTAATCGCTAATGAGGATAACTGCATGTTCCCTGTCGCTAATGGGTTCAAAAGGCTGAAGAGACGCGACGCTTGGACTGGCTCCTGATTGTGCTCCGCTCCTGCAATCAGCGCTGCCCGACAACGTTAGGGGAGAAAATCAGACAGCTCATCCATTAACCTCGGTTTATTACACACTCGCTGGAGCAAGACGTTCACTCAATTCATTATGCTGAGGTCATAGTGCGCTTTATATAATAAACAGCTCACTGTTACAGCATGGCATCATCATCATCATCATCATCATGAAAATACCACAGACATTAAACACAGATAAGCAGCACTGCTGTAGGGCCAAGTGTTAGACACAGAGGAGCAGCTGTGGACGACTCGTAAGCCGTAAATAGAGCAGCACAGTCACACAACAGCGACCGGCAATAACCACAAAGGAGCTGAGTTTCAGGAAACAGCTTTCTGTTTTTTTGTTTTTGGTTGGTGACAACAGTGTACAAATAGAGATCTCTCTAAAGACTAAAGGAGGTTTTAAAAAAATAATACAGCATATTTTAAGGGACGTGCATGCCTGAACATTTCCTTATCACTCCATGTAGACCTCTTCTTTAAACCTCGGCGTTCTGGTCAAGAGCCTTGTGGCTGATCAGAAGCCCTGGATTTTAGTGTGATTAATCGATGAGTCGACTGACGCGCTCACTGATCACCGCAGACTGGAGCAGTCCGCTAGTCAAGGCAGTGGAAAAACAGCAGTGAGGCAGATGGTTAAAAAAATAAAAATAAAGGAATCTATATTGTTCTTATTATTCTGGAAATATTTTAGATTAGATGAAGCCAATTCTATAGTCAACACTTTTTTTATTGTTTGCTGTGGTTTAATGGAAAGTTATCACTTTTACATCACGTTTATGTTTAAGAGTAGAGGACTGTCCGTTGTTTTAGTTTTGTATTCGCCTCTGGCTTGCTCAGCATGGGTCTAATTATAAATCCATAGCTGGATTTCTGTCTTTTTGTTTGGTCTTGCCTGATCCCAGTCCATGTGCTTTCTAACGTAGTGTCCTTTAGTTAAGTGTCTAATGGATTTAATTAGTTTACTATGACACAGATTTATTATTCTAAACATTTATTGCACTGATTTTTTTAAATTTTATTTTATTAGTGTAGCCTAAAGCACTGAGGCTAGAGGTGTAGTTAAAGTGAGCTTTGATGCATTTTGCTGTTGTTTGTCAACATTTAAATGCACTAATAAAATGGAGATGCCCTAAATACGTTTTTGCTTTAACTAAGTGAACAAGTAGTTGACTAGTAAAAGTGGACAGTTGTGCGATCCTTGCTTGATTTTCTGTGACTGTATTGTACGTATGCTGTGCGGTATTTATGTTGTAACCAGGTATGTTTTTTTTTTTTTTTTTTTTTTTCCCCATACAATGAATGTTGATTGGCTATGATTTCAGAGGATGCAGCGATTCGTGGACGCCTAACCGAGTGCCTGGAGACGATCCTGAACAAAGCGCAGGAGCCTCCCAAGTCCAAGAAAGTGCAGCACTCCAACGCCAAGAACGCGGTGCTGTTCGAAGCCATCAGTCTCATCATCCATCACGACAGGTTAGCGTGTTTCCCTTCACACGCACTGTGTTAAAGTGCTAATGATGCAGATCTAATTATAATTATAATATATAAACTGGAACCTGATGTGATCTTCTGATAACCCTGATAACCTGTAACCCGTTCTCCTCGAGGTTCGACACGTTGAGATGCTCTTCTGCTCACCACGGTTGTAAAGAGTGATTCTTTGAGTTACTGTAGGCTTCTCTCTCTCTCTCTCTCCCTCTCTCTCTCTCTCTCTCTCTCTCAGTGAGCCGACCCTGCTGGTGCGAGCCTGTAATCAGTTGGGTCAGTTCCTTCAGCACAGAGAGACGAACCTGCGCTATCTGGCCCTGGAGAGCATGTGCACTCTGGCGAGTTCAGAGTTTTCCCACGAGGCTGTAAAAACCCACATCGACACTGTAATCAATGCACTAAAGGTAAACACCTTGATTTCTTATAGAACTGCTGAGAACGGTCTGAAACAGTATCAGTGATTAACTCCCGTACCGTGATGGTCCCTTTCTGTTCACGTAACAGTAACAAACCAAACTGATGAAACAAAACAAAGTTTTTAATGCGCCTGAGTCAAACAACCAACACGTACAAATCATAAATTCATTAGCTAACACACTGGACACGCAGATGCTCCAGCGCTTGCCCAGTCCCCTGTTTTTCCCAGAAGCATAACTGGCTATAAATTCCTGTGCAGGCGAGAACGCAGCCGTAGTCATCATCCCTTTTTTAAAAAAGTGTCTGTAGCACATTTTGTTTGTACCATCATCAAAAAGTGGACAGGTTGTTGGCCTAATCGGCTGTTAGCTGTGCTGTTTTCTCTGATAATCCGATAATCTGTTTTTTTTTTTTTTTTTGGCTGTAATTGTACACATAATAAAGTGACCTGTGTGGTAGGTAGATGTGATAAAATGGTCAATTATTATATCAGCAAGGTAGACTCAATAAACTAGCCTCTACTACTAATAATAATAATAATAATAATAATAATAATAATAATAATACAGCTCTCATCATTATATCTCATTCATCCAAACTCCTGCTATGTTTTAATGAACGCACACTGTAGTGAAACTGTGTGTGTGTGTGTGTGTTGTGTGCAGACTGAGCGCGATGTGAGTGTGAGGCAGCGTGCTGTGGATCTTCTCTACGCCATGTGCGACCGCAGCAACGCCAAACAGATTGTGGCGGAGATGCTCAGCTACCTGGAGACAGCCGATTACTCGATCAGAGAAGAGATTGTAAGTTTGTGTTTATAATCTCCTCCTCCTCCTCCTCCTCTCTCTTACACCGTGTCTTCAGTTAATAAAGTGCTCTGTAAGATGTCTTGATTCTCCATGTATCACGTGCATCCTGTGTGTGTAAAGTTGCACTGATTCTTTGTTTTTATCTCGCCCCGTTCTCCTGCCTCAGGTTTTGAAAGTGGCCATCCTGGCAGAAAAGTACGCAGTGGATTACACGTGGTACGTAGACACCATCCTGAACCTGATCCGCATCGCCGGGGATTACGTAAGCGAGGAGGTGTGGTACCGAGTCATTCAGATCGTCATCAACCGAGATGACGTGCAGGGATATGCTGCGAAAACCGTGTTTGAGGTATCGCTCACACTCCGGGACTCTTCTGCGCTGCTTTCGTAGCACTTCCTTCTGTGGCTGCTCTTCTCCGTTCGCTGTTTAACACTTCCACGCTTGACTGATCTTTAATTTTAACGCTTGTACCTGTTGTACTTCATTACATTTCCTTTTTAAGACAACAGGGTCGTTGTGATGATCTACTAAAAGCTCAAAGCAATCCTTTTAGCAAGTCCACTGTGATTTTTCCCCACACTAAGGCATTTCATTTAGCACACAAACGCCTTGTTCACTGTAGAAGACACACAGTAACTCCTCTACTGCCTGATAAAGACACGTTTGCAAAGTTATTTTTGGGAAATTTTTTCGGTGTATCATCTCTCTGTGGTCAAGCCTTTATCCTGTAAGTAGCGGCTCTTGCTATTCCTCATATTAACCAGCAGCTGTTCTTTAATCTTGTAGCTTGTGTCCTCCACAGGCCCTGCAGGCTCCAGCCTGCCACGAAAACCTGGTCAAAGTGGGCGGCTACATTCTGGGCGAGTTCGGAAATCTTATTGCCGGAGACCCGCGCTCAAGGTACTTTTAATATTATTTCTATAATATATCATTTTTTTTCTCTCTCTCTACAGCCTGTAAAGAACTTCCGAAAGCCTCACGGTGTCGCAGAACCGCAGGAAGGTGTTAGATGTTTGCGGTGTGGGGTGGTGTAGTAAACAGGGAGTAATACTTCCAATAAAATGGTAGGATGCTACGATGGTGACGAATCCACATCCTCCGTAATTATATGCTTTCTTGACATGTAATTTTTTTTTTTTATCACAGCAGCAAAATGAAAGCTCCCACCATTTTCCAGCTTCTTTTATAGATTAGTGCTGGCCAGCTGCTGCCATTACAGGCACCACATTCTGACATTTCTGTTTCAGAGTGCTGTTCCGAGGCTTAAAAAGTCGTAATGGATTTTAAATGAGCTTTGAGCACACCAGATCAGCACTCACATTTTAGAAGCATGGCCATGATTGCGTTCCCAATCCCTAATACACCCCAGGACTTTTCTTTTGCTCAATTTGATCCCCAAACTTGCCATTCAGACCAAATTTCATGAATAATAAATGAATAAATAATGTTGATTTCGAGGCATGTGTGTGTGAACTGATGATCCCGTGATGTGACAGAATAAGTGCAATAAAGGAAAATCTCTCTCTATCGTTATAATCTTTTCCTTTTCTCCCTCTTTCAGTCCACTTATTCAGTTTAACCTGCTCCACTCGAAGTTCCACCTGTGTTCGGTTCCCACTCGGGCTCTGCTCCTTTCGGCTTACGTCAAGTTCATCAACCTTTTCCCCGAGGTGAAGGGCACCATACAGGAGGTGCTTCGTTCCGACAGTCAGCTGCGTAACGCTGATGTGGAGCTGCAGCAGCGTGCTGTCGAGTACCTGCGCCTCAGCTGCATCGCCAGCACAGATATACTGGTACGCTCATCAGAATGAAACGGTTTTCTCCTAAACTCGAGTCAAATTCGTGCTGCACGTTTCTTGTTCAGGGAATAATAACAGGTAATAATTGCTCATGGGGTTAAATTGAATAAATATAAACGTTTTCTTAACTACATGAACTTCATGAGGGATGTCAATCAAGCGTGCTGGTTGGAATATTAGGCCACGCCCATTAGGCGGTTCTCACGTAGGTAGGATCACAGAGTTTGGCTGGTCTCGTATTTATTATTTATTATTTACTATTTACTGTTTCCTGGGACTTTAAGTAGATGCAGCGTAAATAAACTTCTGTAACTTCAAGGATCCTTCAGAAATGACTTGCCCTGTATGAGAGATTTCATGACTGATTTTTATAAACCATTTTTAAACCCAAGTGTAAGTTTTATTTATTTGTATTTTTAATACAAAATTTCCTGCACTGCGTTTATCTGTAAACTTTGTAAAAGGCCACAGTGTTGGAGGAGATGCCGCCTTTCCCCGAGCGAGAATCCTCCATCTTGGCTAAGCTGAAGAAGAAGAAGGGGTCGGGACCCGGTTCCGAGGTGGACGACAGTCGAAAGGAGCGCAGTGCTAACGTTAACGGGAGCAGCGATCACACCGTGGCCAGCACAAATGCAAAGGTGGGTCTGTTCTTCAGGTTTAGAGTCTAAATTTGGCTTCAGTTTTGCACCACGTGTGAACGTATTTACAGCACAAGGATCACGAGTATACGCAAGACCAGAGAGATGCTCTATCTTCATTCTTAAAGAAATTTTTTAAAAAATCAGCAGTGTATTTATTTAATTAGAATTGGCAGTGTAACTGTCACTTATTCAGTTTGTTGCAAAGTGTATTGCTAATATTATGAACAATTATTTTCATATTAATATATGCTTATAGTACACATTTAAATAAATATAGTTGTACTGATGTACTATTGTAGTGCTTCCTACACTTAGGTGATACTTGGGTGCCCTGGGCAGGTAACTTTATTTTATTTTTAAAGTCTGTTTTGAGAAAAACAACGCCTTTTTCCAGCCGTGGCAGTGACAAGGACAAAGCTCAGGGTCAGGGGGAATGGGTGGAGCAGCAAAGGAGGGCAGGTGAGAGAGAGAGAGAGAGAGAGACAGAGAGAGGGGGGAGAAAGGAAGAGAGAGGAGGAGAGAGAGAGGGCTAGAGAGAGATGGGGGTAAAAAGAGGAGAGAGAGAAGGGATAGAGAGAGGGAGGGAGAGGAGGAGAGAGAGAGGGCTAGAGAGAGATGGGGGTAAAAAGAGGAGAGAGAGAAGGGATAGAGAGAGGGAGGGAGAGGAGGAGAGAGAGAGGGCTAGAGAGAGATGGGGGTAAAAAGAGGAGAGAGAGAAGGGATAGAAAGAGATGGGGGTAAAAAGAGGAGAGAGAGAAGGGATAGAGAGAGATGGGGGTAAAAAGAGGAGAGAGAAGGGATAGAAAGAGATGGGGGTAAAAAGAGGGGAGAGAGAAGGGATAGAGAGAGGGAGGGAGAGAGAAAAGAGATGGGGAGAAAGAGAGGAGAGAGGCAGGAGCTGCCGTACTGCTCGCTCTCCGCTTTACTGAGAGCTGAAAGAAAGAAAGAGCTAGAAAGAGAAATCTGCAGTTTTTTTACTATCAGCTTTTTCTTCTTCTTCTTCTTTTTTTTTTTTTTATAAGATTACATCATGGTTAAGAGGGCCGTATGACTTCAGCGTCCTTATGCTATAAGACGTGTTTCTTATTTGCAGTCATTGTACTAGATTATTCTTATTAAAATAGCAGTTGTTTGTCCACAAGGTTTTACAGTTATATCTCCTCTCCTTCAGCTGTACTGTTACATTAGAGACAGGGCGGCCATCTTGTCAGGGCGGCCATCTTGTCAGCGCACCTGGGGCCTTTATATGAATGGGGATGATCCATCTACCAAAACCAGAGCTGACTGTTTACACTCTACCTCCACTGATATTCTCCTTCCTTCTCCTTCTGTTCTTCTTTCTCCTGTACCCTTCAGCCTTCTCCGTCATCTTTTGCTTGTGAAGCTTTGGCTAAAGCCACACCCCCAATCAACAGACCACGCCCAGTTCCCATCTCCTCCACTCTGAACACGCCTCTCTCCCCCTTATCACTTCAGGCTTGTGCCCTTCACACTTCTGCTGCTCTTTTCTACCAGGTCCCTGCATGGCGTGTGTGATTCCTAACAGACGTGAGGTTTTAGAAATAGGGGAATCATTGTTCCTCCCCTGATTAAGTGAACAGAAGATGATTTGACCTGATATTTGAGATCTGTCTTTAAATTGTACTTTTTTAACTGAGGTTGTCTGTTATAAATGTTTTATCACGTTCAATCCTGGTCTTTAGAATTTGTTCAATTTGTTTTGAAAACTGACAAAAAAAGTTTAATGAATGAAGTGAAATAAAATGAAATCTTTCTGAACTAATAGACACATGAACCAATGCCAGTGTCAGGCGTTTTATAACTGAATGCTTGTGTGTAAACAGCATGGTTTGTCTCCCGTGAGAGCTTTGTAGAGCTGTTATATAAAAATGTTGCATATGCGTTAAAGGCTAGCGATCAGTAAACTGTTTATAAACTGCATGGTTTGTCTTCAGTAATGATGCCTGTATTATTTACGTCACATGAAGTTATTGCAAGTCGTGAGAAATCTGCAGATTAATAAGAGAACCTGAACAACCGAATGGAAACTGTTGGCTGAATCTCTTCCAGGTGAACTCTTCTCCTCCGTCTGACCTTCTGAGTTTGGGAAACAGCACAGCTCTGAACTCTGCCAGTCCTCCAGCGGCCTCCAACACGGGCAGCCTGCTGGTGGACGTGTTCTCCGAAAACCTGCCTGCAGCCAGTTTCGGTTCCTCTGCATCCATCATCGAGGAAAACCTCTCGAGGTGCGCGTCAATCCCACACTCATCAGTTTTTTTATACAATAGTGATCATCATACAGTGCACACGCAGTTCAATAAAATAATCACGCAGTACAAACTAACGATACTGAACAGCATTTCAATTCCACTTGAGCTGTTTGGCAGACGCTCTCGTGTAGCTAGTTCCAGTTACGATCTGTTCAGTCACTTTAAATAATGAGATTTTATAAATGCTATAAATGCATGTCATTCCTGTTTTTTAAAAAAATACTATTATTTTAAATCCTATTATCCTATTATTTTGAATATATACATACACCCCTGTTTTTTGTTTTTGTACAGCATGTAATTTAAAATATTTCTGTTTTTATCAATCAGATAATTCTAAAATCATTTCTAATTTCATTAAATATATGAATTGAAATCATTTATTTTTATAAGTCTTTTAATTCTAAATAGTTGCCGCATCATTACTCATCATTACAAATGATCCCTGTTTTTCCAAATCATATAATTTTTGTAGATGCTGCAATTCCAAATGTTTCTTATTTTTATTCATCCTGTCATTTTCACATATCACTCCTCTTATAATCTTTATAGATTACTGAATGAATGACTGATACAAGGAAAATGAACGTGTGTGTGTGTGTGTGTGTTGTTTTTAATAATCGTGTCCATTCTGAGCTCAGTGTGTTTGTGTAATCTTCAGTGTCGACACAGTCGCTAAAAACGGATGTTTGTGTGGTTTCAGGTTCGTGTGTAAGAATAACGGTGTCCTGTACGAGAACCAGCTGCTGCAGATTGGCCTAAAGTCTGAATTCAGACAGAACTTGGGTATACGTCTTATACACATGGACATTAGTGTTTTTATTATTTTTTTTATACAAGTTTATCATTTTTATAATGAATTTTACTAGAGCACCTAAACAGCTGATTGTCTTCAGTAATGCAGCCTGCAGAAGCACCATCTTTTACTCATATTCCTTTTGTTTATTGCAAGTTGAGCATTAATATGCGAATGATATCTCTGTCGCATTTCAGGCCGCATGTACGTCTTCTATGGAAACAAAACCTCGACACAGTTTATGAATTTCTCCTCCTCTGTGGTGTGCCATGACGCTCTCAGTAATCATATCCTTTTATACAATCAAATAGAATGAGTCGAAAGTCTTATAAGATTCACTATATTTGTATATTTTAGTGAATATATACTATATTACTGAATATCAATTATACTGATAACACAATTTTCTGCCACTGTGTGATTCTGTTGTTGAGATCCACAAGCTTGTAAACTTCTTGGTACACTAGGTGGCGGCGTACATCTTCAGGTTTTGTCCTTAATCCCTCGTTTACAGCTGAACGTTCACACGAAAGCGTCCGATCCGGTAATAGACGGAGGAGCTCAGCTTCAGCAGGTCCTCAACATCGAGTGCTTATCCGACTTTGTAGATGCGCCAGTGCTCAATATACATTTCAGGTGTGTGTGTGTGTGTGTGTGTGTGTGTTTCTCAGCCTCCTTTCTGCTTAGTGTTCTTACTACAACTTTCCAAATAATATCTCACATACAGATGGTGATTGTTTTGTTTTATTTGTTTCATGTGGTGTGCATACAGTGTTAGACTAAGATAGTATTACCCACAATCCCATGCAATTCATACATCTGTTTTTCTCACTCAGAAGTGGCTGTGAGAAGTTAATCTGTTTAAGTGAGTATTTGTAATTTCAGGCTGTAGCTGAACGTGCTCATGTATGTAAAGTCCAATCTCTAAATCCTAGCTCCAGTTCGCTATCAGGTTCCAGTTTGCTAGCTATTAAATAGACTGCAGTAGTGCAAACGTATGACGTTCTTCCTTTCTAGCAGCTCTTGTTCTCTGTTGTGTTTGTACAACGCTCAACCTGCGGAACGAAAGAATAAACAGTCATGTGTATCAGCATGTGTCAGCTCGGCTTAATCAACCGAGTCAAACTAGCACGAGCACGTAAATTCAGTTAAATGGAAATGGAAATGCAGCATCAAACGTGTCAAATGTTAAAAATTCTTTAACTCTGTTTAAAGTTAGACAACACTCACTGCAGCCTCTCTACATAAGAACATAACGCTTAACGCTGTGGTATTCTCCTCCTGCTCATCATCACGTCTCATCTCGTGTACTCGATTTGTCAGACGGTTAACTTCTTTAACTTTTTTATTACGTATCGTATCGCTAATTATCAGCCTACGCAAACAATAGATGGAGATGGTGGTGAGAGGGTCTTTGAACTGAAACTGTATATAGCTGTAAAGCTACACCTGCTGCTCTTACAGGTATGGAGGCAGCATCCAGAACATCTCTGTCAGACTTCCCATCACCCTCAACAAGTTCTTCCAGCCCACGGAAATGACGTCTCAAGAGTTCTTTCAGCGCTGGAAGCAGCTCAGCGCGTAAGTAACGCTCACGTAATAGCGAACATTCGACGTTACAGCAAAACTAGATTTGATGCGCTTTTACATGCAGGTATTTTGGATCCAAGAAAAAAAAAAACTGTTCTGAGGATTTTTGGCCCGTTCCCGTCCCATCCAAGACTTTATTAGTTCAAATGAAATGTGTTAGATTGTTAACTGTAAAGGATCAAATCAGCATCACTGTAGATCGGATATCAGAGAAAACATATTAAATATCGGTTAAATATCATAGCTGGAACAAATGGCAATGATTGAAAATCAAAAAAAAAAAAGAAATGTATTTTTGTGCATGTGTATGTTTGCACATTTTTCTTTTGTTAGGATTGATTTGATTAGATTTCTGCTTCATACTTTATTGAATTCTTTATATTTACAAAAGAAATTGAAGCTAGGTTTTAAAGAATACAATATCGGCCTGATGCATGGTGTCGGAGAAGAGAAAGTGCTTTACATCTCTAATATCTGCGCTTCTCATTTTTATTTGTATGGCACTTTTAACAGCAGACGTCGCCGTGTCAGAGAGAGGAAGAGGATGGTGTTGAAGATTGTGATTGTGATTGAGTTGTACTCGCTTTTGTTCTGTTTACCTTTTGTGTATCGGAAGGATTACGAGCTAGATCCGATAGGGGGCGTGTCAGGACCAGAAACTCAACCAGAAAATACCTCCCCTGACTACTAAATGTTAGTGATGATGTGCCCACCTTCTCATTGAGGAGAAGTCCACACTCATTCTTTCTAAAACATATCAGTTATGATGATATTGTATCTTGGGGATGTGTAGCAATGCAAACTTCGTAGTCATGAGGAGAAGATGAAAATGTGTTAAAAGCATTATTAAATTTCAGCCTGGACATTTTATTGTTTTAACTGTGAGTATCAGTGATGTCACTAGGTGGAAGGCTGAGTATACGTACAGTATAGTGGGATTTGCTGTAAATAGTCACCTATTACTGTTTAAAATGGTTTCATGCTCATTTATGTGAAAATTTCTGTTTCTATGTATGAAAAAGTAATAAATTACAGTTGTTCTAATTAGTAAAACAAAAGTCATAGGAAATGTGGTGTAGATGTTTGGTGTAAATTACAGTGTTATGTTGAACATCCAGCAGAGTTTGAATGATAATAAAGAATTTGAATGAAATGCAATCAGAACTCTATCTATCTATCTCTAATTAAATTTTTCCTATAAAGATTGTTTCCCTGTGATTTATCGGCTGCAGTTGTCCCCTTTTGGTGCCATTTATTCAGTAAATAAAACTAATTTGCCTCTCGTGTGCGTCTTTCCCTGCAGTCCTCAGCAGGAGGTGCAAAAGATCTTCAAGGCTAAGCACTCCATGGACACCGAGATCACCAAGGCTAAGGTAACTACACAATCGGGGAAAGCACGACTAGAATTATGTTTACTTCTGTGTTTACTCGACTAAATAAACAAGTCATAATTTCTCCCTGCTGCTTAATGTGCTCTGTCGATTTATCTGCAAGCGCCGAGCTCCATTACGGCTGTTTTCTGTGGGACATTTTTCACTTCTGACTAGCGTGTGTGTGTGTGTGTGTGTGTGTGTGTGTGTGTGTGTGTGTGTGTTTGTGTGTGTGTGTGTGTGTGTTATAGATTATCGGGTTCGGAACAGCACTGCTAGATGGAGTAGACCCGAATCCTTCTAATTTTGTTGGCGCTGGTGTTATACACACAAAGACAATACAAGTCGGCTGTCTGCTGAGACTAGAGCCCAACACACAAGCACAGGTAAACAATCACACCAAAATGCACACAGGTGAATAATCACACTGTAACACACACACACACACACACACACAGGTAAATAATCACACTGTAACACACACACACACACAGGTAAATAATCACACTGTAATACACACACACACACACACACACACACAAGTAAATAATCACACTGTAACACACACACACACACACACACACAAGTAAATAATCACACTGTAACACACACACACACACACACACACAAGTAAATAATCACACTGTAACACACACACACACACACACACACACAAGTAAATAATCACACTGTAACACACACACACACACACACACACACACACAAGTAAATAATCACACTGTAACACACACACACACACACACACACACAAGTAAATAATCACACTGTAACACACACACACACACACAAGTAAATAATCACACTGTAACACACACACACACACACACACAAGTAAATAATCACACTGTAACACACACACACACAGGTAAATAATCACACTGTAACACACACACACACACACACACAAGTAAATAATCACACTGTAACACACACACAGGTAAATAATCACACTGTAACACACACACACACACACACACAGGTAAATAATCACACTGTAACACACACACAAGTAAATAATCACACTGTAACCCACACACACACACACACACAGGTAAATAATCACACTGTAACACACACACACACACACACAGGTAAATAATCACACTGTAACACACACACACACACACACACAGGTAAATAATCACACACACACACACACAAGTAAATAATCACACTGTAACACACACACACACACAGGTAAATAATCACACTGTAACACACACACAAGCACAGGTGAATAATCAGTAACGTCATTGGTCTGACCCTCTTCCTGTCTTTCCTGTGCAGATGTACCGGCTCACGCTGAGGACTAGTCGGGACACTGTGTCTCAGAGGCTGTGCGAGCTGCTTTCTGAACAGTTCTGATCGCTGCTGTATCCCATCAGGCCTTGCTAGCCGATGAGGACGGTCCGTCATTTCCTCTCTGAGCGTATAAACACTCTTGCGCTTCCCTGACACACTCCTGATGGTCTGATGTAGCTCATTTCACATCTATCCTTATATACGTCAATATTAATCTGTGTACAGTGTAAATGTCCCTATGAAACTTTTATTTTTTACTCCCATATATAAGTGACCTTCTCTGCCCTACATTTAGCGTGACTAATCCTTGTCTGCTTAAATCAGGCCTTCAGCTATATACAAGGCTTTTTTATTATGATTTCTACCATTTTGTTACACACCAAATGCAGAGAGAAAAACGTGTATTAAAAGAAAGAAAGCTGGACAGAACCCCATCCTGCCTGACGTTACACTGAGTTGAATCCAGTCGCTGAAACAAGTGCCTTGGACTAGTACAGCTGGAACTCTGAGTCCTGTGGAGAGGAAAGATTTCAGTATTTCGTTGATCTCATATAGAGTAAATCAATTCTCAGGGGACGACAGCTTAATTCTTCTTCTAAAGCCTCAGTGGCAGAATCAGTAACAAGTGCTTTGAAAGTGATGAAATAAAAGTGCTTGACATTTAAAAAAAAAAAAAAAAAAAAAAAAAAAAAAGTCATGGCTTGGCCACTGCCAGCTCTCCACGTGCCTTCAACTTGTGTGTTCCTTCCGACTGTTGCTGTGTGACCGTGCGTCTGTTGTCTGCATCTGATAGCATGCTCTACTCCCAACTTTCAGATGGGTTTTTGCCAATTAAACTACAACATGACACTCTAATCTGCTGGGGTTTTTTATTATTATTATTATTACCAAGAACCAGAGCTTCTTTCTTCAAATGATACTTTGGCTGAAGTTAAATGTGCACAATGTCCCCATACACTACAAGTATAGTAAACCTGACAAGCCAAAGATGTTTGGTGTCTGAAATTTACTTCTTTAGTTTTGCACTGGAGCTACGAGGCTAACTTTGTCTTAATCATCACATTCACCTAAAATGAGCCGTTCAGTATCTGAAACTCTAAAATGATTTTCTTTCCCACAGCACATCGTTTGGTTTCACGGTGCATGAGCCTCAGTGTCAGGTCAGAGGTGTGGCTGATCTGTTGATTCTTCTAAACTCATAACGAGTGTTTCCAGCTATTTGTTTTCCATTACTTTATAATTAGCACTACTCAATCAGTGAAAACAAGACACCAGCTTTAGTCTCCATTTAGTCTCAAAGGGCCAGAAATGATGTATAATGAGAACACACATCTGCAGTCAGTGTTTCATGAAACAATAATGTGCAAACAATGGGCCTCATCCATCACTCTTTTAGTAAAGATGTGTGTAAAGGTTTGCGTAAGCTTTCTGCCCGACTGACAAACGTTTTGGAAAAGCTGATTTTCTTCATAATCGTGTGTGTGTGTATGTAAAGTGCAAAGCGCCTTCCCGACAGCTTGTCTGCCTTTAGCGACGCCCACAAAACTCCATAAAAGGTCAAGCGCACAGACAGCTGGGAGTACGAAATGAACAATCAGGGTAAAGCTTGAAAGACAGAAGTGGCAGTTATTTTGACTGAGTTCTATGTCAATAAAAATATATAATATTAATAATGATAATAATAGTAAGTGAGCGTGAAATCTTCCATCAGCTGAGGCATTAGTGTACAGCTTATGGCTATAAAAAAACAATTTTAACTCAACTATATATTCCAGATACAAAAGTGCAGTAATCCATGCAGGTTATATGAGTTGAAGTCGAGGTTTACGTTGGTACATAAATTCACTCAGGTGCACGAGTAGGATACGAACGTTTTTTCTGAATTTATGGGATTTTCATGAACGCTCGAACAAATTATTCGGCTTGATACATGAGGCCAAATGCTAGGCCCGCAGGCGTTCCCTCTCAAACCCGGCCCAGCTTTTAATCCCCAGAGTGTAACCGAATTATTCTTACTTTGCAAAAGACTTGTAAGCATGCAATCTGCCTTTTGATTGGCTTAGAAATTTAAACCTGAGTTTCTCACTCACCCCTAAGCCAGCGTATGTAGACTCCTTTGATCTTTACCTCTTCACTATTTCTGCTAAATGAAATAATCCCCTGCCTTATGATCATAAAAAGCATAAACACAGCACCCAGCCAACCTCAAGCAGAAAACCTCATCACTTTATTACTTCATGTGGAAAATAAGACAGGAGGGAGCACTCATCTTGATTAATGAGCCTCCTTCCATCCTGATTACATCAGTAGTCCACTTAACACATACTTCTCTAAGCTCTTCACACACAGCACATTGTGCTCTCTGTCTCTACAAGAACCGCAGTGAGAGTATTACATAGTGCCCTTTATCCACAGACTGATGACATGACATCATCTTAAGTGGCCATGAAGGGTTGGGGGTCATTTTTATAGTTCCTGCTTCTTCCTTCGTTTATTCATATTCAGTAACTGCTTTATCCTGGTCAGGGTCGCAGTGGAGGTGGAGAGTGGAGAACCAGGAAGAAACCTGAGCTAAGAGAACCTGGAGCTCTGAGGCAGCAAGGCTGACCTTTGCACCATCGTGCTGCCCTCCAGCACTACTCGTCTCCTTGTGACTCTTTAGTTGTAGGGGAAACAAAGGTATCAGGTTAATTCCCGCAGCCGAATCAGTCAGAGCTTCATTAATGAATTTGAATCCCAGTCAGTCTGAGACATTCTAGACATTATCTAATCAAGAGGTTAATCTGATATGCGAGAGCAGTGCTGCATTAATAAAGTGATATGAATGTGAGGCTTGGATATCTCATAAACGTAATCAATGTTTAATAGGCTGTTATTGGGCGTGACGTCAGGTGTCACAAAGACTCGCAATGTAAACAAGACTGGATTGCCATGATGAGCCCATAATACCCATTTACAGGTCAGAGACACACGGAAACGTAGAGAGCTTTTAGAGGAACGGTTTGGGTTTACAAAAAAAAAATCATATTCCTCTTACCCTAAATGTTAAAGATCAGCCAATGTTTTTATCTTGCATTCGAGGCTAATGTGGCTAACAAGTAAATAAAACGGATATAATATATTCATGGTGTGTATATATCATTTTCACCAAATCTTTAAGGTATATCAGTGTACATGTGCAGTGCTCACATTAGCAAATAGAGATGCTTTGTTGTAAAAGTGTATTTTATTTTAGATAATTAGAGTTGGATAATTCCTTATTCTATTACAACAGAGTACAGGTTACAATGGAAAAGAACATTAGGTTAATTAGGTGCAGCGTGTAAGGTTAGAGTCCAGATTCAACCTGAATGAGCTTTCTCTTTTCAGTCATTATGGCGTATATATAGCACACTGCTCTTCAGTGACTAAACACAAAGGCTTTTCTATGAGCAGTGAGTCACTCTGGAATTTGCTGAGAAGCTTTATGCTTTATGCTGATCATGTGGCAGATTTGCCCTTACACTCCATAAACATAAAGCCTGCACAGATTCACTTATAAACTTGCAGGCCGGCGAATCCCTTAGTTATTATTTTTGCGCGTTACATTAACAAAACGTTTCCGGTATACAGGATAATGGGCGTGAGTCGACTGTAACAGCTGTTTTATCAGATCAGTGTTCATCTCGGGGTCCATACAGCAGTCTTTTTTGAATTTATGTATTCACTCAGCTGACCGTTTTATCAGCTAACTCTTTAATATTTCTCACTTTGTAAATCTGCAGTCCCCCTCTACCCCTGTTCATTAATCAGAGAGACTACCACCGAGCAGATATTTGGGTGGTAGATCATTTTAGCACAGCGGGACACTGGCATAGTTGTGGTTCTGGTGCTGTCAAGTCTGGGTTGAGAAATTTGTCCATTGAAAAAGGAAAAAAAAGAAGGTTTTCAGCCGACAGTGATGTGTTGGTCAGAAACTGAACACTTATGAGCTAGAGGAGATGAATATAAACTTCACGTAGAAATAGGTGCGTTATAGGGAACAGCTTGTTCTATTTATGATTTTAACAACAGTCACAGATTTAAAGAGTATCTGGAATTAGGTTTACATTTAGATCTCTAATGAGCAAGCCAGAGGCAACAGTGGCAGGGAAGAACTCCCGGAGATGGCACGAGTGAGAAACCTTGAGAGGAACCAGACTCAAACAGGAACCCATCCTAGTACATTACAGTGTAAAGTACTAACGGTGTCAGAAGAATGTTCTGTATGAACAGGTTGTGAGTACTGTGCTAAAATGGTCCACCACCAAAAAGGTTGTGTGCTGAGTGTTGGTCATTTCCTGTAGAGCACAGGGTCAAGGGGGACTGACAACAGATGGCCTACAGTCTGTAATTGTATACCTATGCAGGCTTGTACAAGAAACACCATGAAAAGGACCTTGACTAAATCACAAAGCTGCATGAGTGAGTTCTAAATACATCATATTAACATCATACGTGGTCTATAAAAGAGGTCTGACAATTGGCTCCTTTCAACACACTTAGGAGTGCTTGGAAAAAGTAAATGTCTGAAATGAGGAATGAGGATGAGGAAGCCAAAGAACACCTCCAACCCATAACGTCTACTGCCAGCTGTTCAGTACAGTGGGGGATCCAGAATAGTATGGGCTGACATCTCATGCTTTGGATAATTGTGTAACAGCCAGAAAATATGAAGCAATGTTGCACACTATGGTGCAATTGCTCCTTCCTGATGATGTGGCCATTCTACAGGATGATAATGCTTCTATATCTACTTCCATGCAGATATCCAGCTCAAAGAAATGGAAGAGTATCTTCTTTGATCATTGAACCTGCATGACTGATTGACAGGACTAATGAACCACAACAGTCTTCACCTGGGCAAACACAATCGGTCACACGTCCACGCTCAGTTCTCCAAGACGGTCACGGAAAAATGAAGTAATAACAATCAACTAGGGCAAGAGGTAGTAGAAGAAATAGAGGGAGATGGAAAGGAAGACAAGACATTTCAAAATAAACAAGAGCCCTACTGACTGAAAATGTTTATCAATCTTGAAACAAGCATGCAGGAAGCAGGACAGAGTGCAGCGTTGGAGCGTGGCTGTGGGGATTTGTGTTCATTCAGCTACAAGAGCATTAGTGAGGTCAGGCGCTGATGTTGGGATGTCGAGGAGGTCTGGGGTTCAGTCGGTGTTCCAGTTCATCCCAAAGGTGTTCAGTGGGGTTGAGGTCAGGGCTCTGTGCAGGACACTCGAGTTCTTCCACTCCAACCTTCACACACCATGTCTTCATGGAGCTCGCTTTGTGCACAGGGGCATTGTCATGCTGGAACAGGTTTGAGTCTCTTAGTTCCAGTGAAGAGAAACTGTAATGCTACAGCACACAGAGACCGGTTTTAGTCTGGAGTACTGCAGTGTGACCTCGTGTAGTTCAGTTCAAATGTTCTGTTTACTGTGTTTTGTTCATATAAGAAAAGGTTAAAAAATCTGAACATTATAGAAAAGGCTTTAATTCTGAATGGCTTTGGTGACTCATTGGTTTGCGACATTTTTGATTTGACACAGAGATTTACTTGTGAACTGCTTTGTGACAGTCAGAGGTGTGGTGTGTAGTGGTCAGATGTGATAGACTGATTCTGAGGGCCGTGTCTCTAGTTTTGCATTGTGTCCTTTTTGCTCAGTGTGTAGAAATTTGTAGTGCTGGCAGTGTCAGTCATTTTGATAATGTGTTAACAGTTGTGTGTTAGCAACTGGAAAAACTGTAATATATTGTTATGGGCTTCCATTATTTTGCTGCATCCTTGTATATGCTAGGTGTACCTGACAAACTAGCTAATGTTTATAGATAAGGTAGGTGGATCTAATAATCTGCAAACTTGTTAATTAAAAAGCTGGATTAGTTTATATGATTGATAAAGATAAAAGCAGAACGGATCGCTTCATCTGTTTGCGATGAGTGATGAGCCATGGCTTTGAACAACAATATGACTTCACAACATTTTATTTCAGTTCATTAAACAGGTGCTACCGTTGTTCATAATCATTACAAGTCAGGCTACTAAGCAATGCTGCATCAAAAAGCTGCCAGTGTATCAGGTCATTAAGATGTACATTCCACCTGCGTGTTGCTGATGTTCCTCTGTGATCAGTGTGTTTTTATTAGGTGATGCTAAACCTGATGCTAACTGTTGATTGCTTACAGTTTGTTGAACAACAGTGCACTTTTGAAAGATAAAGGTTATATTTCACCCTTTTAGTTTTGACACATTCATAAACACCTCACATGGCATGTGTGGTTTGAATCAAGCTCCTCATGCTATTTTTCCCACATGCCCAATTTCGCTGTCAGGATTCTGTCCTTTCACTTCCAAGTCCAAAATCAAATTATACTTGTGTGTTTTCTTCACACAAAAAAGAGCTAAAAGCATGCAGAAATGTTCCTCAAGGCCCCAAAGTACAGCAGGAGCCCAAATTAATGACCTGATTAAACGACATGAATCTAAGATGTCTCATAGACCAGAACATTTTGTCAATTATGACTTTTGCAAAACATTTATTCAATATTATACTTTTACTTTTAAGGGTTCTTTGGTTACCCCATCCAGGGGACATCTGAAAGGTTCTATGTAGAACCTGACAGCAGTGTTTCCAAGTAGAACCCTTTCTTGAAAGCTAAAAATCCATAATTAGCCAATGAATCCTTTTTTTTTTCATAAGTCGCTGTTTACACCTTGCATTAACATGCAGTGATGATGTCCTATCTCAGCTATGCGAATTAGTGATTTTGATGGTGGAATTATTTTGGTGCTACGTTCAGCTCAGTTGCAATACGACGCTCATTCCGATGCCTTTGGAAAGACACTCAAACATTTATGAGCAAAAGGCATTAACATTACTGTCACTGAAATACTCGTTTGTAAACCCATGCCTTAAAATAATGGATGTCATGCCGTTTTTTTTTCTCTTTTATATGACTGATCATTTCTGAAAATAAATGATCAGAAATGTAGTAGTTATATTTTGGTGGCACCTCCTGCACAAGATAATGATGTTCCTCAAAACACAAAAGTTTCCCAAACCAGGTTTTAAGGTACCAGAACGTCTACATTTTTGCACCATCCCAGCTCCTAATACACCTAAACCAAGCAATCCGAAACACTACATACTTGTACGGGTGTGAAAGCTGAAAAGAGGAGAAACATGCACTGGAGCTCAGAGCACAGACAATTGTTCCTCAAGGCACGAAAGTTAGAATTAGTCATTAACAAAAGATGTGTTTCTGAATACTCTCCAGTGAATTTATGGTGAATGTCTGAGAGTAGGTTAAAGTTTAATAGAATCATATTAACTGTATAATTTCTCCTACTTTAGTGCCCCCCAATCATATTGACCTTCCTGCTTTAACAGTTCCATCATTCATGAAAGATATCCTATCGAATAAACACGTGTTTTTCTCATGGAAATATTCTTAACTTTGATGTTTAATGTCTCCAGCTTATCGGTCCTTTTATGTCCAAAATCAAGAAAGCAGAGCTTGCAGAGTTCCTTTTTTAGCCTACAACATTTATGACTAAAAGCCATTAATGAAAGACATCTTTTTTTGCCCAGGCTTCCCACTTCTCAGTCGGGCAGCAGGTCTCTGAATGAACTGAAGCTGAAACTACGGCCTGTGGATCCCAGAGCCGCGTTGGAGTGAATTCTGGGAATTTTGTCCATCAGTCTGGAGACACCACGTCTTCGGAAGGAAGGAGGCGATTTGTCCATTTGCTGCACTATGTCTGTGTAGAGCGCATGAAACACACCGGCCGTTTCTTCCCAACCATCACGAACAGAAATCTCACGCAGAGGAAGTTTGAGGCCGTGTGATAAACTCTCACCCTCCTCTACCGACACCATCCTGTCAAACTCCAGGTCTTTTTTATTAGCTACGATGATGACTGGTGGAAGATCAGGACAGCTTCTTCTGCTGTGGATGTGATTAACCAGGAAGCACAGGCGCATGACTTCATCGAAGCTACAGCGGTCAGTGACAGAGTAAACTACGAGGAAGCCGTCGGCCCATTTAATTTTCTCTTCCATCAGCAGCGCATCTTCCTCCTGCACACAACACAACACAATAGGAATAATAATCAGGTTCTTATATACTGATCACAGACATTGATCATGTAAATGTGTATTTCAGTGTATCATGTATATTTGAATTACATATTTGCAGTTTTTTGGCTTTTCTATGGTTTTACTATTTCACAGCTTTTGAAATAATGTGCACGTGTGCCTTGACCACAGACTGATATGATGCGTCTATCACAGTGATGCGGATCTTGTGATGAACAGGGGCACAACCTAGTGTACAAGTCTTTCCTTGCCAAGACAAAGCCTCTCCCTCAACAAGGCACTTGTCAGGCATCCTTGTGGCCACACACGGTAAATGGTGGCTCGATGCTAACTTGGCAGAGGATTTCGGAGCTACAGTGGTCTCTAGAAGTGATGTATAGGCCCATAGCGTGGACACGGTGTGGCATCAGGAAACTACTGCCCCGCTGATTTGTGAGTTAGTCTGAGGGGACAAAAGGCTACGGAAGCGCACCTGAAGAAAAAAGGCAATGCACAGGTGGTCCTCAAACAACTGAGGTACCAGCAGTTACACTATATGGCCAAAGGTTTGTGGAAACCTGACCATCACACCACAATGTGATTCCTCCCCAAACTGTTGACACAAAGTTTCAAGCACACAACTGTAGAGAATGTAGCATTACGATTTCCCTTCATTGGAAAAGGTCCAAAACTGTTCCAGCATGACAACTGGACTGATCCCTTGCTACTGGGAACCATCCTTTCACAGTCATGAGATGCTACTGGGGAAAGTGCACCATCTGCGCAGGTCTCCACTTCCACCTGGCGATGAACATCTGGAACCAATGTTCAAAACAGTGATTAGGTGTCTAGCGACAAGGGCAGGTTTTGAATGAACTGGAGGCCTCTAGTCAGATTCTTGCATGTTAGTGGCACAGGGTACATGTTCACTAGCAGCTGATGTTGAATAGCAGCTGCTTTTAGCAGACCCCTGTGCAGCCCTATTTAGGGACCACACTGCTCACCCCTCAGGGGGGTGGGCCATGTTCAGGTGGCCTTAACATTGTCCACTCTAACCCAGTCCTGGAATGGTTACCATATAGGGACACTCGACCCTGCAGTCAAAATAAGAAGACAATAAATCTCAAACTGGCAACCTGGAATATGCAATCTTTCCTGAACTCTTGTAGAATAGTTGATAGATCCCTTTAGAGAACAGCTCTGGTTTCTGCTGAGCTGAGGCAGTACAACAGCTTTGCCCTGGGACCAGGCGCTGGGTGGATGAGTGCTCCCTTAAAAGAGGAAGCAATGGGTTATACCTTCTTCTGGAAAGGATTGCACATTTTTATGGGGTGGGACTGGCAATCAAGAACACACTTCTCCCAAGACAGACTGAAATACCATTAGGCACCAGAAAGGCTGATGTCCTTCTGCATTCCTCAACCAAGAAATACTTTGCCACACTTGTCAAGAATGAGGCCAAGGACTGCTTCTATCAGTGAGATGAATCACTTTGCTAAATTCCCAAGTGTTACACAATCCTCTTGCTTGGTAACTTTAGCGCTCAGGTGGGGAAGAATAATAGGATTGGGAATAGAGAACTTGGTGGACATGGTATTGGCCAGGCTAACGCAAATGGAACAAGACTTCTCACTTTTTGTGGTATGAATGAAGTGACTGTCAAAAGCACACTGTTCAGGAAAAGAATAAATATAAAACAAAATGGATGTACCTCCATTCCAAACACTGGCCACTAACTGACTATGTCATAGTGCGGTCATCAATAATGACTCTGTAACCAGTGCTATGAGAGGTGCAGTCTGCTGGAATGACCATCGCATGATTGTGTCCAAACTCCACATGACAGTGAGACCACATTTCCGATTGCAAAACACCAACAAGAAGGGTTTACAATGTGCCTGGGTAAAAAAAAAAGCTGAGAAGCTCAGGGAGATTGAACCATCTTTATCTTCAGCGTTCATGGATCGAACGTGGGCCTCTATAAACTCTGCACTTTATGAGGCAACAGCCCAAAGGCACAAAACATCTTGATAAGAACTCAGAGAGCATCCTCAGCATGCTGGATGCATAAGGCAAATAGGGCATCTTTGAACAGCTCCTCATCCAGTGCTCTCAGACAGCAGTGGCAGGAAGCTTACAGACAGGTACAAAAGGCTGTAAGAATACAAATTATATGCAGACAGAAATCCACAACTTTTATAGCCCAGGGAGTCACTCTATCACTCTCCTGAAAACAGCACTGTCCCGGATGAGTTACTGAAGCAGGCAGGATACCTCTGCAGAAGAACACTTCGCCAAGATATCATTAAGGCCTGGGAAGATGAAAATATTCGCCAACAGTGGAGAGACACAAACATCACTACCATCTACAAAACCAATGGTGACAAACCCATATGTGGCAAGAGTAGGGGAATATCCTTTCTTGCAGTTATGGGCAAAGTCCTGGTGAAGATTGGGCTGCAAAGATTGATCAACATCACTGAATGTGCTGCTTAAACTTGGCTGCCTCACTAAACATCAACATCATTCAGTTGTTCCATGATGAGATGATGGTTTTTCATGACCCATAGGAGGTCAAGAGTCAGATCTGTTCCCTGTCATCCAATCTCCACCTACACACCAAGGTTGCTGCTTACCAAGCTGTCTGTATATCCACCCTAAACATCTGTGGAAAGACCTGAAGACCCAAATCTGATGGAGGTTGAGAGGATCTGCAAGGGAGAAACCACCCAAATCCAGCTGTACAAAGCTTGTAGAGAACTGGGCAAGAAGACTCGAAGCTGTAATTGCTGGATGTGGCATCCCATGGAAAGAGTTATTACACATTTTCAACAAACAGAAGAAAGTAATAATGAATTAATGAGTATAATGAAAAATATGTAAATGAGCATGTTCTTTTGATGCCTACATTATTGAGATCACACAGCTGATTCGAATTTCAGTTGAACCTACACCCTTTTGGATAACTGCATCCCAAACAGAAAAGAGTGGCTTTTAACAAACGTCCATCATGTTTCTCACCTGTCCTGCAGTATCGAGGATCTCAAAGTTCACAGCTTCACCCCCAATAGCCAACTCATGTCTGTAGATGGTCTCTGTTACGAAAAGTGATACACACATTATTCATCATTTTATTCCTGAGCATGGAGTAGAAGACACACATTATATATATAAAGCTAAGACACACACACATACAGACACGCTTACTGTCCACTTTAATAGGAACAGCTGCACATTTATGCAGTTATCTAATCAGCCAATCATGTGGCAGCAGCACGATGCATAAAATCGTGCAGATACACATCTAGAGCTTCAGTTAATGTTCACATCAAACATCAGAATGAAGAAAAAGTGTGATCTCTGTGACTTTAAACGTGGCAGGGTTGTTGGTGCCAGATGATGCAAAAAACAAAAAAACATCCTGTGTGTGGAGGGTTTACAGGCTGAAATGCCTTGCTGATGAGAGAGATCAGAGGAGAATGACCAGACTGGTTTGAGCTGACAGGAAGTCTATCGTAACTTAGATAAGCACTTTCCAGAGCTGTGGTGAGCAGAAAAGCGTCTCAAAATGCACAACGCATAAAACTTTGAGTGATTATACGAGTTATTATATCCTTCCTAGCCATTTTCCTCTGATCTCTCTTATGAACAAAGCGTTTTCACCCACAGAACTGTCACTCACACAATGTGTTTTGTTTTTTGCACTCCTCTGTGTAAACTCTAGAGACTGTTGTGTGTGAAAGTCCCAGGAGATCAGCAGTTTCTGA
>NC_069720.1:27176891-27181891 GCF_027358585.1 Pangasianodon hypophthalmus
ATTTTTTTTTTCCTTCCAAGGTTAGGTCTCTAACGGTTAATGCACACGAAGCTCCGCCTCCGGAAGCTTAGGTGGCTCATATAGAGTCTATAAAATGATTGACAGAAAGCGTATCCAAACACAAACAAGCATTCCGACCGGAAGATATAATAATAATAATAATAATAATAATAATAATAATAAAAAAAAAAACACATTTATTGCACCTTTAAGTTCATTAGAAAATATTACAGGAAGGCTCAGACTAATGTATAACTAATATTTACATGAAAGTACGGAGAATTTGGGATTTAGTCAGTGAGAAAGACTCGGGTTTAGTTGGAAGGCAGCATAAGCACAGCAGTCTATTTTAAAGAAATGTAAAGTCGTCTTCTCAGAGATGGCGTCCTCAGGAATTACAGCGGTCCGACTCTCTTTTCAAGACAAGGTTGTGATGATTTTGTGAGCCATCATAAAGCTGAGGCGGTTATTGTGTCCATTTCGTCAGTGAACTCAGACAGGATTAACAGATAAGATGGCTCAGACGTGCGCTCTCAGCTCCGGCTTCTCACACACCCCATCATGAGTAAGAGTTATAAAATATGCATGTGGCTGAGCAGCGAGTCGTTATGAGCCCCATCCATTAAGGCGCTTTCAAATCTGGAGGATAAATTCGAGTGATGAATCGATACCTAAAATCTTAAACCTGACTCACTTCTCTTTTTCTGGAACCTGTGTCTCTTCCAGAACACCATGTGCACCATCGGCCAGGACTCGGTCTTCTCGATGACGGTGGCCTCGACTCGGACGAGATCACGCCTAGGTGTGAAAACAGTACACACACACACACACACACACACACACACACACACACACACACACACACACAGTGTGAAAACTGAAGGAACAGAGGCTTTTTGTGCGGCACGCTGAGGCTCATGCTAAAATATTCATGCAGCTATGCAGTGCAGGATATTTCAAACAGAAACCATTCGTCTGTTCTGCAACCCGAGTACAAAACTAACTACTTGCTTTTACAATCTGCTTTTAATTAGAGTTTAATTGCACACACTCTTGATTATCCTGGGGTGGTGTGTAAGTAATTCAGAAAACTGCTCAGTAGAGCTGAACCCTGTGAGAACAAATAGCGCATTCTGATGCTACTTCAACACACATCAGTCATGATGATCCTTATAATACATTTAATCACATTTCTCCAACATGTCCTCTCACCATTTTGTAACAGTAAATTAAGACCAGCGTTAATTTGGACGAAGGTACGGTTCCTTTTAGGACGAGAACATTTAGTGAAAACCAGTCGTTTTATTTTATTGACATAAATTAAAGAATATTTTAAAAAATAGAAAAAGAATGACACTTTAACACACTCTGTGTTTGATGCCTCTCGTTCAAACAAGATTTTAACAGAATAAAAGTCACCTGAGAAGAGGTTTCCCGATGAGTGTGAAATTGTCTCCTCCCACCAGCAGCACCTGTAGAGAGACAGAAAGAGAAAGAGAGAGAGAGAGAGAGAGAGAGAGAGAGAGTTAGAAAAAACAAACAGAGCCTGAAAAGCCATCACTTGCTGAAATATCTGACCTTCTCCAGCAGGATACGATCTCCACACTCTGCCTCGATGTGGTTCTCAATCTGGATCAGATCTTCACTGGTCACCTTCCACTGACGGCTGGCGAAGTGAACGACGGCAAACAGACGGCCGTAGTCTCGCTTCTCCAGCAGACCGTTCACCTTCTCTACAACCGCTGCAGGAGACACGAATTAAATCCCCGTTACTGTTACAGAACGACTGTCCTTGTGTACGCTGAAGGGTGTGTACACAAACTAGACCTACACCACTACATATACTTGTATATACTTGTATATATAATATTAATAATAATAATAATAATAATAATGTGTATATATTCTTTTCATATTTCTTCTTCAGCAAAAAAAGCCTTTAATATATTATTCTACATAGCAAATTAGATAGAAGTGTGTGAGGGCTGTGAGGAAAGTAGAAAACAGACCGATCACTTGAAATCACACACACACACACACACACACACACACACACACACACACACACACACACACACACGCAATATTGCTTATTAGTGCAATTACAGGCAAGCAGTGTCCTGCTCCGGCGAAACCCAGATAGGCTTTTTTATTTTTTTCCCCCAAACTGGCATCAAATTTGAATCAAACAGATGTCACAGGACCAGCAGCTCTCATGTACGAGTTTCCAACAGATCTCCGTCTCATGACGGGACTAATGCTTGTAATTTCCTGATGCTGGTCACTCGGTTTTTTTCCCCCCGAGTGAGGAGAGATACGCCAGGAGCCACACAATCAACAATACGAATATCTCAGAACTCGCTGTGAGACCTTTCAAAGGAAAGAACAAAAAGAACTAACGTCTCTCTCGTCAAACGCATCTCAGGTAATGGGGCACATGATGCTTACTTTAATGTCAAATGGGCCGGAACAAAATAAATAAATAAATAAAATCAGTTTGGTGACCGATAACACATCAGCGACTCCTTTTACATTACAGTGTTCATTTATCAGCGTTTATCTTAAATAAAGCTTCTGAATGGATTGAACAGTTAAAACGCACTGCAATAGCACGCATTATGATTATTATTATTTATAAATAAAATAAAAATCTGAGAGTGTTACTTTAAGTAAGTATATTCGCTCTGTTACGGTTACCTACATTATTACATTAGCTCTTTTGGAATGAGGCAGGCGTACGTTTTCTGCTAGCTAATAAAGTGAAGTTTACTCTATTCTGCCCCCTAGTGGAACAACAGAGAACTTTCGATTCAATTCTCGAGCTTTCGCAGACACTGACTGTAAAACAGCGCCATTTTGAGTGTCGTTAAAAGGCGATTTTCATTGAGAACATGGATTTTAGACTTGTTCGACCACGCCCCGGTGGTCTACACAGCAGTTAACCAAGCTTTTCATTTACGCCTGTTTAAAAACCACCCAGTTTCATTTGTTATTGTGCAGACGACAGTGTAAAGATTTGAAGAGCAGGAGGCCACGTCTCTTTACCAGGACAGACAGAGAGACACAGAGACCGTGTTTCTGAGATCGTCTGCATTTTGTTAGCGTTCTGTTGTTTACATCAGGTCTTCTCTGCACGCTGGAAACGCAGCATTACTGCCAAATATTAACTGATTATATTACATAATACGTTTACGACAGAAAAATGAGTTAGTGCTTTTTATTTATCTGCATCACCCCCATTAATCTGGTAAAAGTCGCTTCTGGAATTTAAACAACTTTTCCGGGAGAATTTTTTTATTTGCTTATGGTTTCATCTCTTAAACTATTAGTCTAGCACAATCTATTTATTCGACTTGTTTACAGGCTGCGTGTGCTCGCAGAAATCAGTATCCAGCAGGCAAGAACAGCTTAGAACGAGAGAAAAAACGTCAGCGTGCCTCGATGCTTCTGTTCTTCTGTCTCTTTGTCATATGGAGGTAATTCAGGCCACGGGGGTCTGGACAGCGACGTCTCGGGAACGTAACTGTGAGGGGAAAAAATATTTAAAAAATAGATGTGAAATTCCAATGATTTTTGATAGAAATCATAATGCTAATGCACTGATAATGTACTTCACATATTTTACAGGAAATGTATATCATAAGCATCACTCCTGCTCAGGGTCCATGTGTATATTTATATTTATATTTATAATTATATTTATATGTGTGTATTGTCCGTGTATGTATGATATAAATCCACAGTTCTAGAGTATACAATACACAATAAAAACGAGGGAAGTTCAGTACCTCTTGGGAACAGCAGTGCTCTTCTCCCTCTGACAGCGTGTGATGTGAGGAACTGTACGTCCTGTAAGAAACACAGATCCCTCACGCTCATTAGGTTTCCTTCGCTCATTACTGAAATCCAAATGGATCTGGCTCCATCTGTGCAAAGCATCTCTCTCTCTCTCTCTCTCTCTCTCTCTCTCTCTCTCTCTGTCTGTCTGACTGCTAATAATGATCACACACACACACACACACACACACACACAAAAGCAGAACAAAAGCATGTTTAGACGTCCATATGGCATACTTCCCTACTGCAGTTTCTGTCTGATTCGTACGAACACGTGCCAGCCAGCCTACTGCATCTTTCTCCCCCTCAAACTGCTGCTCGTGCTGCATCACAGGGCGGCGTAACAGCCTCGGAGAAAAGCGCTGTCTGCCCTCTTCCGCATACATGAGCTCACACTGGCTAGTTTCACTGTGACTGACAGGGGACAGAGAAGAAGCCCCTCCCACCCTGAGAGCATGGCCAGTTTTTTTGCTCTCTACAAGTATTGGCACCCTCTCTATCCATCCATCCATCCATCCAACTCTACAAGTACTGGCATTCTATCTATCTATCTATCTATCTATCCAACCATCCATCCAACTCTACAAGTATTGGCACCCTCTCTGTCTGTCTATTAAACTCTACAAGTATTGGCACCCTCTCTATCTATCTGTCTCTCTTTAACTGCACATTACATTCAGATTTCAAACTGATAACTAATTTAAACTTTCAGACCGGCTTTGTCGAGCCAACATCATGACTTTCTCGTTATTTCTATATCTATTTCTTCAGAGGGTGCCAATACTTCTGGACCAGACTGTACATGAATACGTGTGTGTATCCTTGTACAACACAGTCAGCTCATTACCACATCCTTCATGAGGATAAAATAGGTGTTATGGCGAAAAAAACAAAGAGTAAATAAAAAAATAAATAAATAAACAGCAGCAATACACAGAAACAGCAGTGTAGCCCGGAAGTTAAAGTTTAAATTTCCTCAGTTTAGCTTTAAAAATAAATCCCTCCTGCACGAGTTTAACAGTTTATTTCTATAAAGTTGTCACCTACGTGTTTGTTGTGTAAGAACAGGCTGTAAATGAGAGCTGAGTCTCCAGCACACTCGCAGCATTCCCTGACCGCTCTTCACAGTGGCCGCCATTTTTATTTCTCTCGCCCTGCCTGTG
>NC_069720.1:27186891-27259391 GCF_027358585.1 Pangasianodon hypophthalmus
GGAGAGAAGAGCAAATAGATGGCTTAACAGAAGGAGAAAATGACAGATGGACAAGTAAAGGGTGAGAACGATGGAATAATGGATAGAGGCAGAGAATGACCGCCAGGCAATGATAGATTTACAGAGCGAGGGATGGCAGATGGACAAATAAAGCAAGATAATGACAGATATGTTAAGAGGAAATGACAGAACAATGAATGGATATAGGAAGAGAACGATGGACACTTTCACAGATGGAGGGAATAACAAGATGGATGGAAAGAAGTAGGGAAGGATGGATGGATGGATGGATCTTCATGGTACTAAGTGCACTCTGTCTGTCTGTGTGTGTGTGTGTGTGTTTCAGAGCCGTGTTAGAAGGTCTGTGGCTGCGTTTTAACGGGACAGACGTGGACACAGACGTGGTGAGAGAGCGAAGACGGCGTGTCCTGTACACACTTGTCTGGTTCTGTCTCACACTAATCCTCGCTCTCACTATCCCCGATATTGGGCGTGTCATCTCGCTCATCGGCGGCCTCGCAGCCTCCTTCATCTTCATCTTCCCAGGTATGTCTTAATGTCCGTCATTTTTTTGTAATATATTTGAATAAATTATGTACGTGTGTTTTTATTTAGCTCAGACACCCCAAACATCATCACGTCCCAACTTCTGGCACAAAAGAAGTCTGACTACAGGGTGACTAGTGAGAGCCACAGCCAATCAGAAGACAGAGAGAGTGTGAGAGTGTAAACAAAGCAACACAAAGAGAGTGGAAGAGTCTGATATTATACTATAAGAGGAAGAAGGATCCAGGAAATCTAGTAAATGATAGATGAGAGTCAGCTGATTTATCTTCATAGACCCAGTTGAAATGTTGTTGAGCTAGAGGACTTTTGAACTCTGATGAAATGGAGTGACATGTCTGTTTATGAGTAACGGTGGCTCATCCAGAGGGGCAGTGATGCAGAACCCCACCATATACTGTATATCAGCCATTCAGATAATGTTAATCTTCATAAAAATCCTCATTCACAACTCCATTGAAACAAATTCCACTGAAATACTACTCTTTTGAGTGACCAATGATTAAAAAAAATCTTATCTGACACTAAGGATATGTTCCATTGATTTGCTGCATTGCAGCGTTCTCACTTCCCTTTTTAACACCAGAGTTATTGTTACTCCTAGTGGTCCTAGTGGGAACTGCAGCAAGCACTAATACAGGCCCATTGGGACAGGAATCACGCTGCATCACGATCACGATCGGGCAAGGAACAGTGGAGAGACAGTTAATGACGGGGTTGCGATAGGGTGGATAATGTCTGTACAGAAATGTGTGAGCTCCACGGTGACCTTGTTTACGTGTACACGGCAGCAGACAGATCCCAATGAAAGCAGAAATGGAATGAATGCATAAAGATCTTAAAGGTATTTTGGCAAAGAGAGAGCTGGGAGAGCAAGAACGAGAGAGAGAGAGAGAGAGAGAGAGAGAGAGAGAGAGAGGGGAGAGTAGGGCAGAGAAGTGGAAGAGGAAGCTGATAAGACAAGCCATGAGCTGAGAGAGAAAGAGTGAGAGAGAGAGAGAGCACACTGCCACCTGATGGAGAATGCAGAGAAATACCACACATGCTCAGGATTCAGACGTCAGTACAAACTATCAGTCAACTTTAAATGAAGAAAATGACTATGGAACAGAAATATCACAAGCCACAGTGCCTGCTGTTAGACTCACAGTGAAAGTGAGGCCTGTTAAAACCAGGAAAAGAGGCACCTGATCTGGTACATCAGCACTGACCAACACACTCCTTCAGACATAGAGAAGAGGACAAAAGATCCAAAGCTCCATTGTCGAATATGGATTAAATATCTCGCATAAGCTTAGCCACCTTTGAAGCATTCACCATTTGCATCTGTTTGATGAAAATGAGGGCAATCGCAAGGGAGAAATCAAGCAATCAGGAGGGAAAAGCAGAAGGTGGATGCAGCCTGGACAACCGTTGAGAAAGGGATTTGGGAACAACCTCAAAGTCTGGCAGATTGGAGTAAAATCACAACACTTGTTCAGAGATGTGATGAATCACTTCCATTTCCAGCACTGATGACCGCAATGATGCAAGTATGCAACAAACGAAGCACTGAGTCATGATCTAATGGCAGGAGCGAAGCGAGATGTAACATGTACAAACTCACTCACCCTAACTTGCAGCTTTAAGTCTCTATGGTGAAATAATCATAGAAATGACATGTACAGAATGAGAGGGGGTTAGGCCAAAACATCAAGCATTTTCAAATAAAGCCTCCAAGGGAGGGAGGTGGTGAGAACAGAAACAATTCAAGTTAGAAAATTAGGCCATTGAGCAAAGGAGTGCCAAAAAAGAGAGTCACTGAAGAATAGAAACAACAAGCAGAAAAATAATGAAGATACAGATGATAGATCCAAGAAAATGGATGCCATGCCACAGCAATTAGTCTTAGTGCCAAACTCTATGGCACAAATGATGGTGATGGTGCCAAATGCTTGGAATTCAGGGGACATGTGCACTAATACTAACAAACAACAGGAAATTGGATTTATTTTTAGTACACTGGAGTACAAATGATATGCATACTCAATAAACTGACAAATAACGAGAGACTCCTGACAACTGGGTAAAGCCAAACTACTGAAGGAGCAGGAGGAGACAACATTCACCTCAGAGAAATCAGAGCGATTCGTGACACTGTCATTTGGGCCAAATTCCAGGATGGGTCCAGTATAGGTGGGTAATGTGGCAGAACCACAGTTAAGTATCGACATCTTACTGAAGCTTGAGAGCACACTGGTATTCAAACAAGGGAAAGTCATCTGGAAGCTGTGATACTCAAGTGGAAATCTTAAGTGGTATAACCTTCATTCTGGTCTCAGGACAAAGGTGGTTGTGGAAATCCAGTCACGTTGACAGGCGAGGCTTGCACCAAGCCGTATCCCATCAGCAAAGCATCAGTTGAAGGAATTCCAGTGAAGACGCACAGTCCACCGAGTAATTTTCCCAGTTTTCCATGGAGAATAACAGTCGGCTATAGGGTCACAACATGCAGACTAACGAACCCTGTCAGTGGTGGAAATTTCAACCATTTCCAGCATTCTCAAGCCAGAACATATGTGCTTTACTGCGACCAACATGCCGGACAGTTTCTGGTCTTCCCCACTAGCTAAAGAAGTTCAGCTGTATCTCACATCCACTGTGGATGGAGCTAATACACCTGGCCCAGATTACCAGCCCCACAGTCTACCACATGGCACTCTACCACCGCCTTGGAAAGGCAGCAGAAATGTCACCTGACATCACAAACTACGTAGACGACGTTATGATGGCTTCTGAGCTGGAAGAACAACATGAGAAGGATGTATTGACTATCTTGGAATTTCTTGCAGAGGAAAGGTCACAAAGCTTGAAAAAGCACATCTTTGTCAGAAGGAGGTGATCTATTTCACTCAGAACACATCTCAAGGAAAACTACAGATGACTGTCGAGAGAATAGTTCATGGACTATTCCAAATTTCACCCAGGCCTGGATAGACTCCACCAAATCACTCAGTCCAAGGGGAAAGGGACTCCAACAGAAAGGTTCAGCTGAAGGACACCCAGATGGACACTTTCAAAAACAGCTCTGTGTCTTGCACCAGTCCTAGGCATTCTGGACACTAGCAGACCCTTCACCCTCAATGGCTGCATAACTGACTCTGTGGCATGGCATTTGATGAAGGGTCACAATGGTGGGGATCATGTATCGGGGCAATTCAAGCCACCAGCCTGGCCCAGGAGTCAACTTCAGGTCTAGTGTTGGAGCAGAAATTCCTTCATCAAATCTCTGCATGCTTTTTAAACCCTGCTTACAATGAACCAAGTGTCCCAAGTCCCAGCTGCCTTCTGGACTCGCTGGACAGTAGTACTGGAACAGCCCAACATCATCATTGAAATGCTGAGCCAACCCAGCCACATTGCTGCCAGATCCTTTAAAACTGATGAAGAACACAACTACATTGAGATGGTTCAGATGCAAGAAGAGCAAGGGCAGCCAGCAAACACTGCTCCACAATCCAGAAATGATCTACACCATCACGACTGGTGAATAACCGACAAGAAACAGGCTAAGCATCATGACGACAACACATGAAGTGATGGCATCCAGAGCTTACGTCTGAAAGCTTCAGCTCCACAGGCAGAACTGAAAGCCCCCATTGAAGAATGCGGATTAGCCAAAGGACAGATAGCCAACACATCCTCCATGACATCAACCCATGACAGCTGTGAAAAAACAAGGGATTTCCGAATGCACTAGCAGACGAGGACAAGGATGGGCTAACACAGAGGCTATTATTCAAGTGGAAACACAAAAGGATGACAAGAAAATGCAAAGCGAATGTAATCTGGAGTTCATTACTAGCTTTAGTGGCTGACCGTGCTATAACACACCCTCACACAGAGCTTGTAATCCACTGTGATGTTCCAGGGGACACTTATACGTCCGTGAGCGCAAATCTACGAGCAAGTGAAAAAAACTTCTAAAAATGAATTATTAATGTAGAATTAAATGTCTTATCGCCTCTGATTTGGAAGAAAGGCTATGATTTGGATTTGCCCTCCACTGTATCAGTATATTTAGTTGAGTATATATGTAATTTAATATCTGTTATTATAACCTGGACATCTCTGTGTACTGTATTTCTGAACCCTTGAATGTGATAAGGTGTGTGCGTGTGTGTGTGTGTGTGTGTGTGTGTGCGCGCTCTTGTCTGTAGGTTTGTGTTTGATTGAGGCCAAGATCTCAGAGCATGATGCCAGATCAGCCAGGTAAATCACTCTACTCCTTGTGTTTAAAGTCTGATCACGTTTGCACACTCTTCGGTTTTCACATGTAGATTAAGTAATGGCACACTTCGTTCATAATCGTTTCCCGTGAGTAGTGTGTGTATCACTATTCACCTCTAGAGAACTCAGCCTGGAAAGTCCTGGGTTTGGATGTGTGTATGATTTCAGCTCTCTGTGTCTGAAATTTCTCTATAGCTGGCATGCGCTGGTGCTTTACGGAATCCTCATGGTCACAGTTGGCACGTTCATCTTCGGCCAGACGACCACCAATGCCATCTACAGAGACATCCTCAACCACTGAGACGGCTCGGACAGCTGTGCTTGACTTGCACGTAATGAAAGAGTTGCCGAACGGCAACGCCACTTCCACACAGCGACCTCGGCTTTAAATCTGCAAAAACGTTGCACAAAGGAACAAACGATTAGATCTCGTAATAAGCTTATTAGGCTGTTCAGCATGCGGCATGAAGCCTCCTACTATAGACTCCATTAACACACTACACAAGCATGCTGGTTTATTAGTTCAACTTTAAAGCAGACGTCCGATCAAAATCGATTCGTTTTTTAAATTTCCTTTATTAACCTTTAACCTCTTTATTGCATTCTTATATTATTTGTCAGTATTTGTGGGAAGTTGCTAAAAAATGAAATTTAGCCAAACTGTAAAACGTTTTTAGCATCTCAAGCTGGCTATAAGGCTAATATAGCTAACGAGTAATGGGGAAAAAATAAGGCCGCTACTTCGCATACCTAAATCATCACACACTCTGCTCAAACCATTGTTATCTATAGAAACGGAGCGAAGGACGTCACCGAGCCAAACGCTCTAGTAGCCGAATCACTGCGTTGATTTTGTCGCGCTTGTTAGCATCATTAGCCTCATAGCTCCAACACAAAAAGACTGAACTAATAGGCAGTTATTGTGATATTGGCAAACATCTCCTCAATTCTGTATGCTTCAATGTTTTTTTTTTTCTGAATTGTCACTTTAATATAATAATATAATAATTTTTATAATAATCCTTTTATCAGTTGAACCATTTTATTAGAGATTAATGCAAAAATGATTTTTTTTAAAAAAATTCTAACCAGAATAATTCAATTTATTCCTTTATTCCTTCTGATACTGTTCCTTTTTGTGATTTACGTGACCAATACACGACTGCACCGATCAGCTTTGGAAGAATATAATAAAATGAAACGGTGTGAAGGAAAAAAAACAATTAGTGAAGTTTAGAGAAGCTGTGTGTGTTTTTTTTTTTTTTTCTTTTTTCTTTTTTCTTTTTTCTCTCTCCATTAACACTGTTATTGATGGTGTGGTGAGGGCGATGTTCTCTCAGGTGTCTTCCTGTAGCACATAGTGGTTATTTTAGTCATTAAATGTTGGGTAACTTCATAATCGGTAAATAGCTCCATGAAATTCGGTATTTAAATACAGCTAGCTGGCTAGCGTTACACACACAGGGTTGTGTTATCAATGATACGATGATAATGGGACGGAGAAATAATGCACAGCCTCTCTGAACTAAGACATATTTGGCTGTTTTTTTTTTTTTAATAGATTTGTCATGCCTGCACGCATCAGAATTATGTCAGTCATTCACAGTTTCAATATTTAGTACTGTTTTAGCACGTCGGAGGTTTACACTTTTGTATTTTGTACGCATGTGCTGAGTGGTTATATGGTATATCACACTAATCAACCCAGTTTCCCCCAAAGTAGCTGATTGTTGTCTCCTTATTTTGGACATATCTGAAACGTCAACGGTGTCGTTTTTGGAGAAGACAATCCACGCAGAAAGAACTGGTGTAACTTTTTTTTTTCACATAAAATGATGCAATACAATGTGAGTGGAGGAAAAAGGTGCAGGTTGTAATTTTCGTATTTTCAGCATGTCTCATCATGAACATTTTTTTAAATATTTGTTTGAACTCAATAAAGGGATTTAAGTGTTTGATTTAAGGGATTGATTGTGTATTGATTGTGAGGCACAGCACAGAGGATAAAGAGGAAACATACTGAATACAGTGATATGACATCATAAGACATACATCATTTCCTCTTTACCTCAAGTGTAGCTAATGAGTGAAGGGAATCTATCTCACCCAAAACCTTTTCTGTAAATACGTGCCACATCCCGATCTTCAGGAATGACACACCAACTGTGGTATGAAACACAGTGTGACTTACTGTAATATAATAATAAAAATAAAAATAAACACTATTGAGCACTTTTCTCACACACTTGGGTTCATCTGCTAAAGTTTAAATAGTAAATCCGGACTCCTACTCTTTGCAGTAAGGGAGCAACTTGTAAATGGGTGTGTGTGTGTGTGTGTGTGTGGGGATGCAAGCGGATGTTTTATCTTTCCCTCGTGTGATTTGCATGGCCGTCTCAGGTATCAGCCATTAATCATTTGTTCAATTTAAAGATAAAGATCAGATCTGCAGTTACGTTATAAAAAATTACATTATACAGTCTAAGAGGGACGAACACAGCTGCGTGTAATTTCACTCAGAATATTTTAAAGCAGGATTTTAAAAAAGCACTTGAATACTGATGCACAAACACCCTTGCACTCTGTGTGTGTGTGTGTGTGTGTGTGTGTGTGTGTGTTGTACATTTCTGTACAGGAAGTAATCCTGCATTCCTTACAGTGTTCTTCACTATACTCTCGTGTTGTTATTACTGTGCATTACTATTATTGTGGTATAACAATTGCATCATTTTTAGTTGATACAAGTACTGTTCTCTGTTCTTACCCTTAGATTTACACGCCTAAAGATGCTGCTTCTAGGTTGGAAAAAGGATTTTAAAAAGAAAGTTGTTCCCCAAAGATAACATTAGGATTAAATTCATCTCTTTCCAGAAACTGGGCCCCACCCCTCTGCATCTTCTCATCCTTTTTTTTCTAAAGTTGTCCTGTGCTCCGAAGTCACTACAGGGGTCATTTTTGGGCAAAGATAGTCTAATATCAAAAGCCTAATATAAGTAAGTTGTTAAAACCAGAACAGCGTGGCAGCTCCTCCAGCTCCAGCTCATACTTCTCTCTCTATGAGTAACAGAGCTGGAAAGATGATAATGTCCGTGTTATAGGAGTGTGCGTGCTTCGCTGTTTCTCAACACAAAGCTTGTCCTTGTCCTATAGAAGTTGACTTTGGAGTTATCTCGGTGAAAAATGGGCCATGCTTTGCCTCTTGATTTGTAGTTAATAGAGATCAGGTACTCGTGTCACGACGTACACGCAAGTGTGCAGTCAGCAAAACTCTTATCTCACTAGTCCTAAGGGTGCAAGTCTTAATATATTAATCAATCAGCACTCCTATGCCTCCTTACTCTCCATCTTAAGCTCTTAAATTTCAAGGAATTGTGGAGGATTTCACACATCCACTACTCTTATCATGTAACGTTAGCTAATTATTATAGCTAGCTACAGTCAGCTAATTTCTAATTATTCTATTATAGACACCTGTTATGCTAAATGAGCTGTATTAAGATTTGTTCAGAATAATGATGAAAATAATGAACGCTGATTAACATTGTGGGCTCGTTGCCATCGCTAGTTTGAAATTTTGAGTTGAGTTTCAGAAATTTCACAAATTTCAGAAAGCTGCTGATATTAAAAAAAAAACAAATCAAATCCCAGATCCCAGCAAATGTGAGAAAAAAAGCCTCTCTGGTCTGGATTTTTTTTTTATGGGTGGTACACTGCGTATCACCATCCTTATGGTGAAGCACGGTGGTGGTAGCATCATGTTGTAGGGACTGAACATAGAAGATCCCAGTAGTGATGCATAATGTGGGTTTGATCATATAACAGGAAAGGAAGAGGAAGAGCGTGGTGTGTGTCCTCAGATATTTATTTCAGCAAACACAGCACAATCCCAATATCATCCATCTCCCAGTAATTTCAGGGTGGAAAGAGAAAGCGATTCACAGACTACAGAGAGACGGAGAGAGATGAGAGAGAGAGAGAGTTAGAAATCTCAAAATGGAGGGAGAGAAAGAGAAGAGAGAGAAGCAATGGTGGCAAAGTGTATCACTGTAACTCAGAACATGGGAAGCTTTTAACTATATATATATATATGAGCCACAGTGTAACGTTAAATACATTTGATTGGATTAGATCAGTGAGGGAACAAGCACATGCATCCGGACTGAGTGGGATGGGATGACAGGGTCAAAGGTCAGAGATCAGAAAGTCGGCTCCTTGCACAGAACGATCTCCAGCTCGGCACGGAATAGCTTTCCTCCGTCAGACAGCGCCATGATGCTCTTCTTCGAACTAGCCAGGCTATCTGTGTCAGCTTCCTGCTTATACACACACACACACACACACACACACAAGGGAGGTTACATCAAAATGTACTTCCTTGGTCATGCCCTAAAGACGGATTTATTCCTTAAATTGTAAAAATGTAAGTAAGTCAGTCCTCTAAACCTATATAATTAGCTAGCTAGTTATGTTTAGTCTCGTGTTTTAAATGAAATGTTAACAGTTGTATGAATTCAGTTACCACACCCCTCGACTGACGTCAGCTTCTAAAGTATTCGTATGGATTAGCAGATGGTTAGCATATCTTTCTTACTAGCTTACTTACTACTTAGCTATCCCCGCTACCTCTCCATACAGTATATATATCCACAATATAGAGCCAGATCGCTGATGATGGAATTCCCAAGCACTGTCTGGATTTCTTCAGATGTTTCCTCACTACCCTCCCTGCTCATCTACATCATGCTAATATTTACTAGCTGGCTGGCATGAACTCCTTCTCATAATTATTTTACACAAACTCTGATTTTTTTATATTAAAATAATACCATTTTGTGTTTTTGGTATAGATCCTTCAGCAGTGCATCCAACTCCTGTTCATCAATGTAACCGTTTCCATCCTGAAATAATAAAACACGCTGAGTCTCCGAGTTTGAATGTTGTACTAATACAATACAGTATCGTGATTACAGTTTGGAAAGACTGCAGAAGTGACACGTTCCCCAACGACGCCCAACACCAGAGCAATATTTCTCACCTTATCATAGAAAGTGAAGATGTCATCAAACTCATCAGAGGATAGTTTGAAGCGCTAATGAAGAAGAGAGGATATATGATGATATCAGTTATCAGTTATGGTGTGAGAGAGAAAAGATCTCAGGTGCACTTGGTGCAGTTTGATGAGGAAATTATATACACAAACATTTTTCTGAAACATCTCATTTTTTGTTGGAAAGGTATAATGTCTATTGACTCGACTTGCACTAAAAAAATAAGGTACCTAAGACTTTTGCACAGTAATGTATATTACATAAATCTCCATACAGATAGTTTCATCTCTGTGAATAGCTGGATTGAAGGATTATTGTAGTGTGCGTATGGTTATAGTTAGCACTATAGATTCATCTAGAAGCAGCAGTTGCAACATCTCTGCTCTCTTATAACGTTTAATATTTCATTGAATTGCAGAAAGCTGTATGAAATATGGAAAAGCTTTTCAGGTCAAGTTTTGATGTAGATATAGACATGCCACTCCTCCTGAAGCCTTTTCCTCCTAGTGTGTTGCATACAGGGTTCCACTAAAATCCATCATAGACTCCGTGAGTATGTGATGTGATTCCTCGCTCCCCTTCTTGATGTTGTTAGCGACAGAGAGAGAAAACAATGAGAGCCATGAGTTTACCTGGAACTTGAGCAGGAAGTTCTCTTGCACTGGAAGCAGCCTGGAGAGACACAATTATATTTCTGCGCAAATGTTCTCGTAAGTACAGTGACAAAATGACATTTTGCTTTTTGCTAAAGCTTCTACATTCTTCCCCGTGTCTCCCAGCCTGTAGTTAAGTCTCCTGTGTCTTACAGTATGAAAGCCTCCAGTGAAGCCACGTTGTTTTGTTGCTCATGCGGTACCACATGAGGAAAGCACTAACTGCCCTGTTGCCCTGACTCAAGCGGGTCTTTAATTCCTTTGTGGTTGCTATTTGAACAGGACACACACTTCAGATTCTCACCTGGCCATCTCGGACAGTCCTAGCTTTCCATCGCCATTCAGGTCAAACATCTTCAGCTGTATATGAAATGGAACAATGAATCATTTTACACTCTTGGTGCATTGTTTCATTTGTTTAATTAATACATAGATACCAAAGCATTTCCTTTAGGTTATAACAAAATCACTACATTACAAAAGACCAACAAACTCCCAAAGTTGCAGACTACATCTCCCATGATCCTCAGCGCACAACCTCATCACATGACCTCCAGTCACGTTCCTATCCTCATTCACAGTCACCTGATTACGGATGACTCTCACCTGTTTGCAATCCCTTTAAATAACCCAGACTCTCAGTATTACTTTGTAAAATCTTATCTTCTGCCTGGCTTGATTAGGATTATGGGCGTTGTATACCTGTAAGAATCCATAACAGACACACCCACTCGCATAGCTGGTTAAGGTAGTAATGAGGGATCAGCTGGCTGGGTCCTTTTACCATAAATAAGTAAACATCATTTGATGTGGTCGCTTTTGTTTGTTCTCCGTGTCTATTACACTGGGGATTTCGCTGGACTGAGGTATGTTCGTTTGGCTTTCTCATATATCACAGAGGCTTCTCTTATTTCTATAGGTTAAAACCTTTTTCTATTGTTTTATGGCAGCAACGGTAATAAATCGCCTGCATGAGTGGACGTTTTCAATCCCATGTACATTTGAGTTTGTAATTAGGTGTGTGGTGTGTGACAAAGGAAACACCTGTTGACTACAGGTAAAGCAAAGCAGCTTTAATACTTTACTACTTTACCACAGCTATCCCAGTTTATTCTATTTGCCCGTGATTGGCGTAACGGTATGACCAGCTTGTTGTTGATTGAGATTTATAGTAAAACGTTTTTTAATTGTTCTGCACCGATTAGTTTCTGCACGACCGGGTGGCAACAGGTTGCGTGTGGTAACGGAGTGTCTAGTGGAAAATCTGGACACGTTCTCACTTTTTCTCTGCTGTGTGTCTGTGCACAGATACCAGGATTATGAGCCTGTTTGTAGTGAACCAGTTCTCTTTTATACTGAGGTGTCCTGCGCTTGAACTTTTTCTGACTCTTCAATTGTTTTGTCATGGGGTCAGTAACGTGTCAACATTACCAATACGCTGTGGTTACTGTCACAGTCCCTGCTGATTGGTTGCCTTATAACTGTCGAGACAATATGCCCAGCTTTTAGGCGAACTTCTGGAATTGACCTCAATGAGTAAGTAGAGGAAATGATGGCCAGTATAAGAGCAAGGCATTAGGGGCCCCTTATTTTGTTTGACCACCTATAAGAGGCTGAAAAGGGTACTCATGCTGAAGGCGAGGACAGAAAATTCTGTTCTCAAGGAGTTTTGTGGCTAAATCTTATGTTGTACTGCAGGAATAATACAGTAGAGTGAATGGAATATTCTCATGCACATTTATCTTTGATATATATAAGGTTGTTCAAAATGCTCCCAGTGGTGTGCCAAATGCTGGTATCCTCGTGTGGGACCAGATTAGTTTAGCAGAACCCCAGGTTTTCTATGCTCAAGGTACACTATATGGCCTGTGCACACCTGATCATCACACCATATGTGGTACTTCCACTGTTGCCACAAATTTGGAAGCACACAACTGTATAGGATGTCTTTGTATGCTGTAACATTAAGATTTCCTTTCACTGGAACTAAGGGGCCCAAACAGGGCCCATTCCAGAATGACCAAAGCAAGGTCCATGAATACATTTTGCCAAGGTTGGAGTGGAAGAACTCGAGTGTCCTGCACAGAGCCCTGACCTCAACCCCACTGAACACCTTTGGGATGAACTGGAACACCGACTGAACCCCAGACCTCCTCGACATCCCAACATCAGCGCCTGACCTCACTAATGCTCTTGTAGCCAAAATCTAGTGGAAAGCTTCCCAGAAGAGTGGAGCTTATTATAACAGCAAAGGGGGAACTAAATATGGAATGACGTTCAAAAAACACATAGAGTATGATTGTATTTTTAACTGCCTATGTATTTTACCTAGAACTGGATTGAACGTTCTGTGGTTTTGCCATGGTAGTGGATGATAAAATGGGATTTTACATGTGCGCCAACCCATTTATACCCCATACACAAGACACAGTTAATGTAACAGAGTTCCTGTGGACTGAGAGCAAATAAAAAAATAATGTTAAGTTCAACAATCACATTTATTTAAAGTATTCCTAGGGTGTCAATAATTTAATAAGTAACATACATTTTGAGATACAAGATAGTTTCTCCTATAGTTTGACTGGAAAGTTTAAATTATTATGCATAATAATTTCTGCTTGCTTTTACCAAGGGTGCCATAATTTTGAAGAGCAATGTATAACACAATATGAAACACCACTAAATATAGTAATACTGAGTTGTGTTTGTAGTGTGTGTGTGTGTGTGTGTGTGTGTGTGTGTGTACTTACGATGGTCTGTGTGTACTCATTCAGCTTTTTGTCATCATAGTGTCTGTTCGCTTTTTTCAGGAGGTCAGAGAGGAAATTCTTTAAAAAAAAGGTGGATTTTGGTGCATACTGTAGGTTTATTTATTTATCGATATTTATTATATCTGTTTATATTTATTATTTACCTTTAGTTCATTGGACTCAATGAAGCCACTGCGGTCCGTGTCGTATTTCCTCCATGCCTGTGAAGTGAAAGACATTTACTTCAATTACTTTGGTACACTTTTACTTAAACCGCTGGTAATTAAACTGTAGCCATTGACGAATATTATTCAATTATAAATACTGTAACAGCGCCAAAAATGTTAGCAATAAATCACAATGTGTGTCTTTCCTCCTTTTCTCCTCTGCAGTACACACACAGCAAGCACATTTTGTTGTGTTGCATTATTTAAAACGTAAACCCCCCCAACCCTAACACCCCCTGTCCCCCCAACACACAGTTTTTGTGTACTGCAGGCCATTAACTATGAATGACATTCTGCAAATAGAACTCACACACACACACAAACACACACACGCTTAAGATCTGCGATAAGAACACACTCTGTGATGAACATATAAATCAGATAGCTGATTGATTAAGCCTTGTTGCTATATGGTAAGGACCCACTGCAGTAAAACACTGTGTGTGTGTGTGTGTGTGTGTGTGTGTGTGTGTGTGCTGAGCGTAGTACCGCCATGAACTCGACGCTGGATCCCAAGAACTGTCTGAAACACAGCAGAAAGTTCTCTTCTGTAGGCAGGACCTGAGCCAGCTGAAAGAAAGCGACAGAGCGATCCTTAGAGCCTATGGAGCTTAGAGTCACTACTTATTCTATAGAACCATACTGTTATAGGTCTATAGAGAATATTTCATTCAGTATTTTGTTAAATTTTGGGTAAGGTGGAGGTTTTTGATATTACATTTATTACAATAGTATGTGATTTAGGAAACAGCCTGTGTTCTCCATGGTGCCATGTCCAGTGTACTGAAATCAACTTCCAGGTTTTTACAGCTTCTGTAACCTCTGCTAAGTCACTGTTTTCACATGCTACTTTAAAAAGTATATGCGACATAGTATTTAGGAAATAGTACTTACACCTTACACATAAAGAAGGCCATTTTATGGAAGGATATTTTCCCACCATTAGTAGAAATATTAATATGAGGTCATTTTGACTCAGAACGGTAGATTACATACTGTATGGAACTGTAGTGATAAGACAGATGGAGGAACGTCAGGATGGTTTCCTAGAGGATCATTCCCATTTGCTCATTTCCTAGCCACGTATTAGAAGCAAAATCGTAACCTTGTGTCTGCCCCTGCTACGTCACACTGATGCTCTGGCCCTTCTGATAAGTGCTGATATCTTTTTTCTACAGGGTACGATGACTGCTCAAAGCATCAATATTACGCTCTTTTGAGGACGATAGTTACTTAAGAGTGATGGTTATTGAGGGTGAGATCCACTCAAGTGCTGATACCGATCATATTAGAGGATAAAAATAGCTCAAGTGCTGATTCTATTGCACTCAATCCCTTATTGATGATAAGAATTGGACAATATTGTACTCTGTTGAGGATGAGAATCATTCAAGCACTGACACTGATGGTAGTTGAGGCCAAAGCCCCATGACTGCACTCTGTTTGCCTTTTTGATTGTAATTTCCAGTGCTCCAGGTGGTTTGTCAGGTTGTTCACTAATCTGAAATGCACTTGCCTATATTGTACTCAAAACTAGTGATCTAAACCTCTCAGTGTTCAGACTGAACCCTCTCTTGTTGATGATGTGTGACAAGCAGATTCGGCTCAATGTACTGCGATGTACACATCACTGCGATGCTCCACTCTTGTTCGTATTATACACCACATCACTGGGATCAGTGATCACATGGTTTCTCATAATACCGTTAAGCTGATAATACACAACTTTTCCTTAATTCTTCTTTCATGTCCCAGAGAAACTCTGCATTTCTAACCTTTTTTTCTGCATGGAAAGCAAACATCTGAAACTCTGATCACATCACATGAATCATCAAACGTTCCAGGTTTCCTGTTCAACACAAGAGAAGAATAGGGCATTTCCTGAATACAGAAACTGCCTCGTATGCTCCATCTTCTCTACAGAGCGTTCAGTATAACGCAGCTCATTTATTATATAACTTCCCAGCATTCTCTCTGGTGACTCCCATACTGATGTCACTCCAGGTCACTCCTTTAAATTCAAAAATTCTGTTTGCTCAGTCTAACGTGCATCTCCAGGGCTCGGAGAATACACAACTGGCTTTCAGCACACTAGAGCAAAGAGAGAGCACCATCATAGAGAAAAGCAGACTGCATATGGCAGATGTAGTTCAGATCAAATACACTCTAATCACTCCTTGCACCATCAGCTTACTGATGCAGCCCTTGACATATGCGTTATGTTTGCATTCCCCTACTATAGACAGCTTTACCCGTGTATCGACCTTTGCTGCACCATAATGCACAGATAAATCAGAGATATCAGGACCACACGGAAAGGTCAGATCTTTAGCAGCAGCCCCTGTAATCCTCTACACAATCACATTATTAATCCCAAATCATGTACAAATACAGTATAATCTACATAAAAACTACAGCAAATCCATCTGTCACACAGGCTGCTTCTCAATATACTGTACATTCCTGCATGAAGTTATCGCTTTTCTGCCCGAGTTCCCAATGAGAACAAACACAGATAGTGCAACTCCATAAGCAATGATGGGTGTTATACCCTGGGTTAAGTAATTTATAGCTTTGAGATATGACTGTAACATGAGCCAAGTTGCCTAAACTCATTGCAGCTAAACAACTGAATGTCTTGAATAGCTGAAAACCTTCATCACTGACTTGTGCTTCAAACGCATCACTGCAGTTTTCCTTTCCTGCTTCTGCTGTGTTGCTCCCAGACCAGGAAGTCCAGTGGCCTGGAAATCAGGGCTAGTGTCCGCCTGAGTACACTAATCCCCTAATGCTCTAAGGAGATTTTACAGTTTTTAGAGAAGTATGTTAGTATGCTTTACAATGTTGCCAGGCTCTGACTGGATATCATACACTGAAAATTATATATATATATATATTCTATCTTTTTTCCCTTCTCGCTATTCCTTCCTTCCTTTTCCCAACCCTATCCTTCCATCTCCATAGCTCCTCCCCTTTTCGCCCCTTATCTCACCCCCTTCTTCCACCCTTGCTGTTTCATCTCTGCTCACCCTCTTCATTTCTCCCTTTTCATTCTGTTTCTCCACCTCCACCCTCTCTTTTTACCTTACCTTTTTCTCTTCTTCCTATCTCTCCCTCTTCCTCATTTATTATTTCCTCTGTTTCCCCTCCTTCCACCCCACATTTTCCTCCTTTAACCCTTTACACTCCAACCCTCGCTTTTTTTGTTTTTCTTTCATCCCTTTATGCGATTTCATTTTCCTCTCGTATCCCTTCACCAAATTTTCTGCTCTTTCTTTCTTATCCCTTTCACTTCCCCACTTATCTCTCTCTCTTAAGCTTGTTAAAATTGTCTCATGTCCTACAGAAGATTTGATAAGCAAAGGATTAATGGAATAAAAATGGCTTTTTTTATGGTTTGGTGGTCAGTGTTTGTACATATTAACTTGTCTAGAGATCTAAAATAGTCCTCTGCTTTTTCCTTTTCCAACTTGGGATGAAAGAAAGATCTGTACATGGAAAGAATTCACACATGCTAAACCCTGAACAGTTTATATTAGTGTGAAGGAAGGGGTTAATTCTTGTAGTTTTGACTGTATATGTAGCTATCTTGTTGGCTTGATGACTAGGCTAGCTAGCTAGTTCATAGTGTATTCTTGTCTTGTGAAAACCACTAAAGATTTGCCTTCCATGATTCTGCCTCACTTATAAGGACAAATATGTGTTGCAATGAATAACTGAATGTATGTAAGTGTTTACAATCTGGTGTCAGAAATGTTCATGAGGAAACGCATCCATGTGGAGCTTGGGAGATGATGGGAAAATAGGGAAGTGGAGCGAGATATGCAATCTCTTTCTGGATTAGTGGGTTTTGGTTTTTTTTGAGCATCAGCAACCTCATCTGATCACTTGTTATTTGATATCTCAGTAAGCTTTAACCAGTGACCCCAATTTCCATACTGGAATCAAAAGCTGTTAATCCAGGCATAGTGGAAAAGTAAGGAGGCAAACACTCTTTTAAAGGGAATTAGTAGTGAATATCTTGGGGTTTCTGGCTTGATTTTGTGCCCATGAGCAGCTGCTTGGCCTTAATGGTGCATAGTGATGTTCCTGGAGAGTAAATTTCAGTCATTCATCTGCTAGTGATCTTATACTCTTCTTCATATATTGTTTTATATACACAAGTAGGATGATATGACCACCATCAGTACACATTTATTTATAAAGCCTTTTTTTTCCACCACTATGTTCCAAAAGACAATCAATAATGAAAATTAAAAAAAAAACCAATCAATACAATCACTTGTGTTTGATGGAGCTTCATACGCCCAACTAGCTGTGTGTTACTGCAAATATTTCCCTTAATGGTTTATTCAGGCAGAGTTGAAAATGTGGCCTCACTGGTTTTTTTAGATTCTTTCTCAGGAAATTTTAGAATTGAGGATGTTCTACCTCTGACATCTCAATCTTCCCGCCAGCATTTTTCTCAAATTTCTTCATGATCTCCTGCATCTTCTCTTTTAAAGCGCCGTTCGTGGAATCCTTAAATGCCCAAACACAAATATGAAGAATTACGCTGGAATGCATTGTTGGGTAGAAGGTGCATCATGCAATGCAGTGCATTTATAAGATATTGTGTTCACATTACAAGCATTATTATTATTATTGGTTAATTAATTATTATTTAAACTGGTTAAGTCATATGACTGGAGTGTTATAGTATTTCCTCTGCTACTAACTACTACTAACTAACTAAGGATCTAGTAACTACTCATTAGTTACTGATATTATCACATATTATTAATTCACGATTGCTGAGTCTTTCCTTTCTCTTGGAGATCTACTTACTGATGTAGCGTGGCCTTATCGAGCACACGTTTATTATTAACCTTTATTATGTATATTTAATTGCAGATTTTGGACTCGCACAATTTGTCCCTCTAAGTTATGGAACAGGATTATAAACCAATAAATATAAATGTGTCTTTAAGAACGTTTTTACATTAACGTAATCATTTAAGGCATTGTACACCTTAAAAGACAGTATTTGGTTCAATAACAAAATTTGTACATAAAGAGTTTCAGGGAAAAGTCCATATTTTGAAGCCAGAACTATATTGTCATATGAATCATTTCTAATATATATGTAAAGAAGGTGGGATTGTGGAACGGTATGGGGATGGAACTCTGAGAACTTGGGCTGGAGTTTGGGAAAACTTCTAGCAGGAAAACCTTACGTGATGTTAGTCTTGCAGCTCCAGCTAAACCTAATTCAGTCTTGGCTGATAAACTGAGTTTGGAGTAAAGGGGATATTGTGTACATTTCATTTCCATTGCTGTGTATTGTGTTTTGTGGTCAATACTCACTGTGTTGGTTCCCCGAAGCGCTGCCTCCAACTCCCTGAAAAAATTCTCCAGCTCCTTTCCTTCAATATAGCCATTTCCTAGGAATCAACAGAAGTATAGATGTGAGTCCATATTTATTAAGATGTGATCATTCAAGATCATATACTAATATTTAGAAGCATGCGTGCCAATTGCTAATACATCATCTTAGGTTTTAAGAAAGGAAAACAAATCAGTACCCCTGCTCTGACTTCTGAAATTTCCTTCTTGCATAATTTCCCAAAGTCTCTGAACACACCTTCATTCTCACTATCAGTAGGCTCACCATTCATTCATTCATTCATTCATTCATTCACTGTGGATGTCTTATATATTTGAAAAAGATGTTAGTGGTTAAAGGTAAACTGGTCTATACCAGCATGAGGATTCCCTGCCGTTCATTTCACTATGGCTAATCACAGGCACATAAGCAGATGTAACATGAATGAATATTTCATCTCCTACTTTTAGTCCCTCAGGCATGTCCGTGGAAGATATGAATTTCTGCAGAGCAGTGCAAATTCAGCATCCAGAGAGACAAACTTGATTAAAAAAAAAAATCCTATCAATGATCCCTCCTGAAAAGCAGGACTGATCCCCTTTTAATCCATTCTAACTGTATTTTATTGAAATTGCCTATAATCCTTTTATAGGATGGTCAATCCCATGGCTAGGAAAACATGGTCAGCATTTCTATCAGCCTATATTTGATATTTTATATATATATATAATACACACTATTTTTGCTTTTTATTCAGAATTTTATTCTGCTTGTATGACTTCATGTTATGTTTCCTAACTCAATAATTCTTCTTTTTCTTTTTTTTTTAAATTACATTTTCATTTACAGAATCATATTAATACATTGTTATCATATTGTTAGTGCTATAGCTGCTTTAAGTATAGATTTAGGTGACGCCTGCAGGACCCCCGGGCCGCGTCGGACTCACCGTGGCGGTCGAAGCGTTCCCACACGGTGATGAAGTGCGCCGCGGTGACTTCAGCCAGGTGCAGGTGCTGCGGGTTTACAGCCATCACTGTAACTTTCTCTTCTTCCTCGAGATGAGAGAATTCCTGTCTTCTTTCAGTCACTCTGCAGGACCGTGCTGTGTGTGTACCACTCCGACTGGGACAGCAGCTTATAACCCCCACTCCTCCTCCTCCTCCTCCTCCTCCTCCTCCCCCACAGTGGGAATGCCCTCCTCTTCTTTTTTCAGATATTTATAATATATTTTAATGCCAAGAATATATGTATAACTACTTTGTTTCTATCAGAATCAGCAGTTAGAATATGAGAGGATAATTCATATTAAGAATAAAGGTCATTTGTAAGCTCTAAAATGAATGCAAACCCTCAGGTATGAGTTTTGGCTTTATCATTTGCTCTGAATTAACATAACCTAACTGACACTAAATGTGTTCGCTCTCCTATCTGCGCAAGCCAAGCACCATTAGTGTTATTAATAAAAACAAAACAAAACAAAAAGTCAACTGAAGATGTGGTCTCTGCTGCCAGTCCAGTGAAAGAGGCGTGGGCTCTGCATCTGTCAGTCAACTGGAGGTGTAAGGGGGCGTGGTCTCTGCGCATGTCAGTCAACTGGAGGCGTGGCCTCTACATCTGTCACTCTAGTGGAGGCGTGGCCTCTGTGCCTTTTAGTCCCAGTGAAGCAGGCATGGCCTTTGTACCTTTCAGTCACAGTGAACTGTATTGCACTGGATCATATAAAAGAATTATTATATCATTAACACCAACTGATTCGGTGTTTATCACTTAGAGTGTTTATTCATGTGGTGCTGAATTAGGGATGGGCAGCATGGTAGCATTTCCTCCTCAAGGCTCCAGGATTCCTGGTTCCTGCCTGAGCTCGGGTTACTGTCTGTGTGGAATTTCACACATTATCCCAATGTTCACATGGGGTTCCTCTGGGTTCCTCCCACCAGGTAATAAACACTGTAAATGTTACCTGTGTGTGTGTTAACAGTTAGAGCACTGTGTTTTGCTGTGTAGTAATGAATCTTTGTGCCATTAGCAGTTTTATTTTCATTAACAGTCCTATACTGAAATGTTGCAAGAAGTCTAATTAGTGTCTTCATAGTCAACAGCTCACTTAGAAAGTCTAATGAGTGTGTTTATATTTATTTGCTTTTGAGTAACATGTTGATATGTTGATGTTCACGAGACCATCTCATTTTTAATTACGCACTGACAGACAACAATTATGAAACGTTATTTTCTAATTCGTTAATGAGAAACAATTCTGAAAAGGCCCATGTACGATTCTTAGCATGTGAGAAATGAATTCTGACAATATGCCAAGTAATGTACATAAGCAATTATGAGTTATTTTCTGAATGACATAATGACATGGCATCTCATTTAACATATAATTGGATCACTCGGTCAGACGAAGCTGTCAGATTAGACGAGATCAATGTGGCCAACTCACAAATCGACTGCGATGAAGCTGACTTACTGAAGGAACACGGGAATGTGCGTTCATCGGTGGTCATGTGTTCACATCACAAAAGAGAATTCGACAAAAGTAAACCAATAAATAAAAATGACACACATTCAGATCTCCTGCCATCTGCCACCAAATCTCAAATACTTCATGTGTGACGTTTCACTCGAGCGTCCATGGTCATAATGTACAAATGCAAACCGAACTTCAGTACGAACGTTTATCATAACATAAAGGACATAATGTTAAAAGAAGTCTGTTATTATGTTATTATGAGTACGGTGGTCTAAACTTCCTCCATTTTACTTCTTTGAAAAATAATTTGAAAAAAATTTAAGCGTATTAGTAACTACAATATGATTTAAAAACTCAAAAATCAAAATATAATAAATACCAAAAGTGTTAAATGTTTCAAGCACTGGACTGTCAGCTGCTGTGATCTGGTCCAGACAGACATACTCATGACCTGTAACGGCACTGTGGAATGGCATGTGTGTGCACGGTCCAATAAAGTAAAGAAGGTTTTTGGTCAAACCAGAGAATATGATTTTATTTTTTACTAAAAAATTATAATTTCTATACAACACAATCAAAAGTATTCAATATTGTTCATCTACAGAAAAATTTTCAAATACAGGTTAATGACGTTGATATTTTCACTTGGTAGATGACCTTAGAAACATTTTCTATTTTATATAATTACAGACCATATGTCCAAAAATAAACTGCTTTTAATTATAAAAAAAAAAAAAAAAAAAAAAAAAAAAGAGCAGTTGACCAAAATATAGTAGCTAAGGCAACTCAAAGTACTAGCTCATGTACTTTAAAACATTTACAGATTGCATATAAATAATTCTAAAACATAATACACAACATAGAATGTACTCTCTGTGTTAGACAATCAGTACTGTTCTCTACTTTCTCAAACAAACAAACAAACAAACAATTCTCCATATATACACACAGCACATAAAACTCTAAGTGTGCAAGACCATGGAAAAGAAAAATATACAAGATATGAGTCCCAAAGAACAAACTGTTAACACTGCCCATAGTGAGGGGATTAAATGGACCTGTTACTTTAAGACACCTACGTAAGACATAACACACACTACACACCGTGCGAAAATAATGCACTCTGAGGGGTGGTGTGATGAAGCACAACGCGAAGCTGACTTACTTTTTCCACCCCGAAGTGGATTATTTTCGTATAACAGCACAGTCTGGAGTGTGTTATTTTGCTTATACCACAGCGATTTGCCAAACGATTCCAATGTTTAATTCATTAATGAACGAAACGTCACACATTTTGTCTCCTAACAAAAACATCATCGCGTCACCGACTATACGTTTTACTCTATACAAAAAAATTTTCAATCCGTTTATTATAAGTCTTAGATTATGTGGAGCGTCCGCCGTACAAGTCCTTGTTTTTGAGCAGTTGCTATAGAAACGATAACATATTAGAACGAGCGTATTAATATAAACTTCATGTCACAGCCAGAGCTACCGTACAGATATACTGCTCGCCTTCTGACCAATCAGATTCGAGAATTCAACCACGCTGTGGTATAAGCTATATATAGTGCCTGTGTAGAATAGGAATCACAAACCAGTCAGTAATTGTACAGGAGGTGTAGAATTATACTCCAGTTAATTTCTCCTTGCTCAATATGTTGAGTAATGTTCATCCTCAGTCAGAATGCTGAGAGTACCAAAAACATTTAAAAAAAAAAATAAACAAAAGCCCTGAGGAATGAGACTGATGGACAGTATAATCTGTTGTTTAGAGTAAATGGAGTTCTAACCAATTCATCCATTGTCGCAAGCTGGAGAAGTTGTTTGTAAGGCCTTCATTCACCCAGCCAGCTGTCTTTTAGTAAGGGACACATACTTTTGGAATTTGGAGGGTTTGGAGCCCTGAGGACTGGGATTGAGCTCCAGTGGGACAGAGACAGAGTGTTATCTTTTCTGCTGCAGGGGTAGAAGTAAATGGAGCTGCTGCCTCAAAACAGTGTTATTGAGGTTGGACAGAAAGTGAGCCAGTGAACCTCTGATCAGTTCTTCCATTGGAGCAAACTGCAGAAGCTGCCTGTCCGATTCTAGTTTTCTCATTTGGTCCAGGACCTCCTGGAGGATGGTGTTGATCTGAGGTACTGAGGAGAATCCCACACACAGCAGCACAACAGGTGGGCCGCAAACGGGGCAACGGAAACCGATCGACTGGAAGCAGAGATGGAGTGCGAGGACCAGAGATGCAGTGAAACGGGTCAAAGCTGAACACAATGGAACCACCAGTGCTGATCCTTCAGAAAGTCCACGCAGAGCTGAAAACACACTGCTCAGTAGCTTGTGTTGATGAAGCGGGTCTCCATCGTGCAAAGTGGAAACACACGTCTCTGGGTAGGAGGGGCCTGGACAGAACTGCAGCTGTAGCTTGTTTCCTGGAAGTGGTATATCCTGCCATGATGGGTTCCCAACCATCACAACGCAAGAAGCAACATTTGGATGGTTGCAGATTTCACTTAATATGGATGCAGGAGATGAAGACTTGCTGGAGCAAGATCTGCATGCTGGTGTGTTTTTGGCCAAGGGCTGTTCCTTCAAGACCAGTGTGCGCTCCTCTAAAGCGTCATTAAGCAGATCCAATAACTCCTGGTCACAGAAAGCAGAGCTGCGTACTTTTGGGAGTGTTGCTCCCACGTGACTAAACCATGCGTTTAAGTCACACTCAGCTACAGGACCAGTGAGTACAAAATGATGTCCTTCCTGAAAATGTTCCTCTATCCATGCTTGGTAAGGTCCATGCACAAGACGCTGCCTCCATTCCTTAAACTGCATCTCCTTACGCTGGTTAAAAGATCCCATTTGCTTCCTCTGGCACGGCTTCCCCCAAGCCATCGATCCACCTCGGCACACCCAGCGTTTGCGTGGTAAGAACTGCACCTGAAAACGTTGCACATAGAATTGCGCAGCACATTCTCTGAGCTGATCTAGATGCTTGCGTTGCTCAGCAGTCATACTGGTAAAGAGGTGCAGGTTCTCCTGGATGGTGTTGATCTGTAGCATATGGAAAAATGCACAGATTTCCTCATGCTGCTTGAGAAAAGAGTTGGGAATGCAGCTTTTTGGAAACAGTGCTGCCGTGGAAACCATATCTGGACCGTAGTTACGGATCAGCTTTGAGAGCAGCGGCCGGACATCGTCTTTGGATTTGAAGTCCAAACACACAACGTAGACCTCAGAATTCCCAGATTTACTAGTTGCAGGTTTGAAAACGTGAACCAAGCGAAAGCAGCACACAAGGAGGTAAAGCAGGCAAATGGACGAATGCTCAAAAAGCGTGAACATCTTCAGGACAAAGCAGCCTCCAGGGGCAAGTAAGAGTAAAGCGCACACAGTTTCACAGTACTGCAACGGAGCCACTAAACTCTCCTGCTCTCCCGGGTCGCCCTGACAGTCAAAGCTTCCGTCCGCAGTGACCAAATCCACACTGCGCATGTTACCAACAAATACCTGCAGCTCCAGCAAATGCTTCTGAAGCATGATGTCACCTGTGTTGTCCGAGCCGAAAAACCACCACGGAAGAGTATGAGCAATGAGTCTGTCGTCTGCAATCGTGCAACTGCGTCCATTAGCTTCGTGATACGGATTTAGCGTGTTAGCAACCCAGGTCCAGTCACAGTACAGCCTGCTGGTCTGGAGGAAGTGATTAAGCGCAGAAATAAATGCTCCAGGAGCTTCGCACAAATGAACTGAGTTCAATTCACCGTTCTGCAGTGCCGTTTCTGATAGGAGTTTGAAGGTTCCTTGGATCTCGTAGAATTTTGCCCAGGCCTGAGTGCAAAGTTCTGCATTGGCAGTCTCGCGGAGGTGGGATGTAACGGTGCCCGCTCGGTTGGTGGAGCAAGTGTGCTGGTGCCACACTGCCAAATCTTTGTCACTGAGCTGATTTTTCACCGCGTTTAGGGAGTTTTTCAGAACCTGCAGAGGTGGATGACTCCATGGCCGGTCACAGAGCGCCACGCTGGGGTCTGGTAAACACCACTCAGTTCCAGGTGGAGCGCTGTACAGTCTCACCTTGCTAAAAAGCTGCTTCACCTCTTCCAGAACCACGTCATCAAAAGACTCAGGAGTGTCTAGCTTGTCTGGAGGCAGTCTTTTTTTTGTGCCGCGTCCCCTGCTCATCCTCCAATCCTGCAACGGAGATCGTAAAAAGGAGACACTTGGTCAGAAAGCAGCAAACACACATCAGTCCTAGTCCCAGTCCTAATGCGTCTCATGATCTGATCGAATGCAGGTCACGCCGCGTAATACATCACTGCAATGTTCTCTTTACACTTAATATGCATGTCTGCTGAGAGCCTCCAAACAAAAAGCTCAAAACAAAAAACTCAAAACAAAAAGCTCAAAACAAAAAACTCAAAACAAAAAGCTCAAAACAAAAAACTTAACCATTTCCTATACCACTCAAAAAAATATTTTAAGCTTCTTTTTTTTTACTTAACCTACACAAGTTACTGCATAATCTAATTTACTTGTGTAAATTTATAATCTAACTACAACACGTGAAAAAAGAAGTTTCTTACAAAATGAAAAGTCTTTACCACCAGGGCAAACTACACCGATTTATATTATTTACACGATCAGTTAAAAGAAAATAAACTTAAGAAACGTCAATTATACGAGGAGTTTCATAAACAGTACTTAACCTAGCTAGCTTTACGCTTTTATACACCATGTAGCTATTCCCCAAATAGCCGGCAGATAACCAGCCACGCGACCGCTGTGTGAAGCGCTGAGTCCGGTGAAGCTGTTCAGGAAAACCCGAGGTCGCGTTCCGGGCCTGCTAACGAGGAGCAGCTTAAGCGCACTCGCTTCTGTCTTTTCAGCAGGCGGCTTCTCAACGCATACATTTAAAAACTAAATATTACAAACTCAAACAATAATTTATTGTCGTGAATGTATACTAGACAAAACATTTACACATTGCTTACCTTCGAAAACATTAAGGGTCCTTTAATACGGATGAAGACATGCTGTATGGGGGTTGAGAGCAGGGTTGCCAAATATTTCTAACTAATTCCCCATTTATGTACCAATGAATGAATGAATGAATGAATAATAAATTGCAATATAGAGGGAGAGTGTCTGTAATGGTGCTCCTTACTCAATTATATTCATCTTAATTAGTTTTAAATCCTACTTCAGTCATAAGTCTGACATACACTCACCATCGCTATTAGAAACACCTGTACACCTGTACATCCAGGCAATTATCCAATCAGCCAATCACAAGGCATCAGCGCAATGCATGAAATCATCATGGACATACAGGGTGCGTCCTACTGCTCGGCCATTGATACAGAACATACTGATCAGTATACGTGTGTAGTGTTGATTACAATTCGGCCATGCTACATCCGCCATCCGATTGGCATTGTCATGTGACCTACAATGTAATTTGATTGGACAAGCGGTGTTCCAAGACTGCTGATATTTAGTACAACAGCATTCGGTGTGTGTATCACGCCACGTGTCTGAGTTCACTACATAAAATTCCAATTCTATAGTAATAGTTTGTTACACTGAAACCATTACTACACTTACTATGAACTGTCAGTCAGTCTGTCTGTACGTTACCATGGCAACACGCGATCCAGAGTGTAGCATTAGTAGCAGTAATTCAGAAGATGTTTCCTTTCTACCATCTCCAACTGTCCTGTTTTGATGAGTTTGAGATTCAGATTCAGCCTCAGACTCCTTTTCTTGGCTGACCGGAGCGGAACTATCGATTTGGTCTTCTTCTGTTAAACTTGTTGAGATGCTTTTTTGCTCACCACGGTTGTAATGAGTGGTTACCTGTGGTGACCTCTCTCATCAACAAGGCATTTCCGCCCACAGAAATACTGTTCACTGGATGATTTTTGTCTAAAATAAACAAGCAAATAAATACATACATACATATCTCTTCCTTACAGTGGGGGGAAAAAACAGCTCACACTGCACAGAAATGAAAAACGGTATTGAAAGCTTGTCTGATTTATTCTGTAGTTAGCATAATACATACTGGAGCCACAAAGTAAACTAGGATATAAAATTGAGGGTAATGGAGATGGAATGTTCCAGGTTTTCAGAAGTTCGCTGTGTTTCAGAATCACTTCTGACCAAGCATGGACCAGACTTTAGAAAAACGTCATTATAAATAACATTGTAAATGTGTATATGCACCAGGTATCCTTCATTTGTCATTTTTTTATTTATATACAGTGGCTTTGGAAAGTATTCAGAGTCTTTCAGTTTTTGCACACTTTATCATGTTATAGATATTGAAATTGATTAAAATTGAAAATTTACAATTGATTAAACTTTTTTTGGCCTTTAATCTAGGCACAGACGTTTTTCCAAATTTATTCAAGATCAAAAAAGTGCAAATTCTCATTTAGATAAGTATTCAGCCCCTTTATTCAGTGCTTTGTAGAAGCACCTTTGGCAGTAATGACAGCTTCAGGTCTTCTTGGTTAGGTCTCTACAAACTTTGCACACCTGGACAGTTTCTCTCATCTCGAGCTCAATCAGACTAAACAGGGCGTGTCTGTGAACCTCCATGTTCAGTTCTCTCCACAGGTGTTCTATGGGGTTCAAGTCTGGCCTTTGGCTGAGCCACTCAAGGTCATTCAGAGACTTTTCCCAAAGCCACTCCAGGGTAGTTCAGCACTGTTTGCTTGTCATTCTGATCCTTGCTAACGAGAAGTTACCACTTAACATGGTGCTGCCACCACCATGCTTTACCATAGGGATGATATTAGTGAGTTTAGTAGCGTTACCTGGTTTTCACCAGATGTAGCACTTAAAGTGCCCCCCACATAATTCATTTTTTTGTTTCATAAGACCAGAGAATCTCTTTTCCTCATGTCTGCCATCTATGTTTTACTCAGAATTGGCTTCCGTCTAGCCACTATACCATAAAGGCCTGATTGATGGAGTATTTCTGATTTATAGAGTATTTTTGAGATGGTTCTCCTTCCAGCAAGCTTCAGACGAACGTGGACATTGGGTTCTTGGTCACGTCTCTGAACAAGTCAGGTTACAGAGTTTGGCTGGATTTTGCCAGAGTTTGCCAGCACTAGGACAAGTCCTGGTAGTTCCAAACTTCTTCCATTTCACAATGATGGATCCCATTGTGCTCCTGGGAACATTCAAAGCTTTAGAAATGGATTTATAGCCTTGCCTAGATCTATGTCCTGACAAAACTTGATCGCAGAGGTCTACAGAGACTTCATGGCTTGGTTTTTGGTGCGACATTGTGGGAATTGTGGGACCTTATACGAACAGGTCTGTACCATTCTAAATCAATTCAACTATACTATACTAACTATAACTTAGCAATTCAGTGTCAATTTTTTTTTCAAAAACAGCCCCTCTCTTACTTTCCCTTTTGTTGTATCTTTTCTCACACATGGTTTTATAATATATTTTCACTCCCATAATCCAGAGTATATGCAATTGGATAATCATCGGCATTAATCAAATGATAACATTAGCTGCACTTAATAAACATAAATTGCAGTAGGGGCAGAGTGTTTGTAATGATGCTCATGATTTAATTATGTTTAGCTTAATTACTTTTAAGTCTTAGTGCAGTCAGCCATTTTTCTTAGCTTAAAAAACAAACAAGCAAGCAAATAAATAAATAAACAAACAAATAAATACGTACATACATTCAGATCCATAAGTATTTGGACAGTGACACAATTTTCGTAATTTTGCCTCTGTACATCACCACAATGGGTTTGATATGAAGCAATCAAGATGTGATTGTGTAGACTTTCAGCTTATATATATATATATATATATATTTTTTTTTTTTTTTACAGAGTCCCTACATTTTCACAGGCTCATAAGTAACTGGACAAACTAACATAATCATAAATGTTAGGACTATATTTAATACTTTGCAGGCAATGACTGCCTAAACCACATGCTGAGTTTCACCAAATGCTGAGTTTCCTCCCTTGAGATGCTTTGCCAGGCCTTTAGTGCAGGCACATTCCAGGGTGGAGATCAGAATCAGACTCAGTACTAATTACAATATTGCCAAATTCTGATTAATATTGGAAGAGTGTATAGGTGCATGTAAACTTAGCCAGTGATACACAACAAGGAAAGAATTCTGCGATCATCCACTTTAGTTGTCTTCCGTGGTCTTCCAGGCCTTTTGGTGTTGCTGAGCTCGCCATTGCATTCCTTCTTTCTAAGAATGTACCAAATTGTTGATTTGGCCAGTCCTAAAGTTTCTGCTATCTCTCTGATAGGTCTGTTTTGTTTTTTCAGCCTAATGATGGCCTCCTTCACTTGGAGAGGTAACGGGCTTCACCTGGCCATTAAACTGCTTATCAGTCAATTGTCCAATTACTTTTGAGTGTTAAAATGGAGGTACTATGTAAAAAAATTGGTAATTGTAATTCCTAAACTGTTAATGCAATATTTTTGTTAACCCCTTGAATTAAAGCTGAAAGTCTACACTTCAATCACATCTTGATTGCTTTATTTCAAATCCACTGTGGTGGTGTACAGAGGCAAAATTACAAAAATTGTGTCACTGTCCAAATACTTATGGACCTGACTGTATCTGTTCATTGCAGTGAAAAAAAGCAGTTCACTTTGTACAGAAATGAAACTTAAATTAATTCAATGATATACTTTGTAGTGAGCATGACATACTGAGGCAGCAATGTGAGAAGAACAAAGAAAATAAAAGAAGGAAGGTAATGGAGAAAAGCTGAACTATTTAGGTGAGGCATGAGTCACATCACGTAGAGTAAGACATCAACTTAGGTGTTTCCTGTGTTCATCTGTATTAGGCTGTATACACACACACACACACACACACACAAATCACTTGATGGATAGCTAAATGTATGGATGTATTAAAGACAGAGAGAGGGGAAATGCTAGAAATAATATTGTAGTAAGGACACAAACACATTATATTCACATTTACATTCAATTTTATTGATACATATATTATAAATTTATTGACATTTTAGATTTATTTAGATATTTATCTATCGCCTAAATTCTGTGAGATTGGTGAGAAAATAAGTTATAATTTAACAACCTATGAGCTCCTTTATCACTGCTAAAACTGGGAGTACTGGACTGAAAAAATGTCATGTTGTCATGACGATAGTTTCCATAGTGGTATGAGCTAGTACACCACGTCAGATCTATAGGAATGAACGTCCTGTGACACTTCTTGTAAATTAGGGTGTGGCCACTAAACAGCATTTCCTTTTTTCCTATGAAATACAAACCAAAACAGATCAGGTCTTATGACAATTGTAACTGATATGAAAGTTTACATTTATTTACATTTATTAATATGACCAAAGCTACAGATAGATAGATGAGCACATGTTGCACTGTCAGCTCATTTAACAGCTCTATGCCTTGTATAAATCTAATGAACATGAAAAATCATGCTACTATTACTGTTTTTAGAGGCTCCATTTGGGACCCCATTCTCATCAATATTGTGTATATTGGTAATTATTGAGATTTAAAAAAAAAAAAAGATATATGTAAATTACATAAATGTAAATTCTAACTTTAGACCAATGACATGATAATCTCATAATCTCCATATTTGGCGATGCTCGATGTGACTGGGATTTCCTGGTTCGAGCTCTTCCTACAGTATAAAAATACCTTGTTAACTTTTGTTTCCTGAAAGATGATTACAAGCATTTCTGTGATTACTGTGAATACATGAATATACACCAACGTGATATGTCCATTCCCATTCTAAACCAATTTCTGTGAAGGCAAACCAGTTTTTCAGTGATCAATTTTTCAGAGACTCTTGTATTGGTCTTTTTTTTATTTTAACATTCTCTCATGTTTCAAATGTAATATGAGAGAATTTAAGAGCAAAATTAAAAAAACTTCTACAGTCCACATTTTCTAGCCCCCAAGTGCTTGTGTTTCAAGCCAGTGCTCTAGATGCTATTGAAAAAAATTCATCTTGGACACCGCTACTCAAGAAAAATCTGGCCACTTCGGAGGCGTGATCGCCCAGAAAATCAAGTTAAACAGCTGCGTAACCCAACTCCATGTAAATATTGACATAACTTTGAAATTAAGTCACCAGCTCTGAATCTGGCCTTACGATACGGAGCGAAAGAGTTAAGTCATGTGCACCTTACTAGAGGGAGGAGTGATATCATGTTTCATACAAATGTTTCAGCCTGATGGAGTTGCCGTCGCATTCTTAAGAGCAAAACAATCAGTGAGGTGCGTAAAGTTTTCCTGTTTATCTTTGCATTTGCTGTCATGAATAAAAGTTAGGTTTTTTTTTTCTTTTCACTGGAAATAAGATAAGGGGTTAATAATAGATGTTTTGGTTTTTTTTAATGATCGTAAGTAATTTGTTGTAGAGAGTTACTAAGCACAGAACATTATATTGTATTGGGAAGACTAACTTACATTACAGTATAATTAGCTCAGTATAATATTCTCCTTACTTCACTCTGTAATTACTCCTTACTTCACTCTGTAATTACTCCTTACTTCACTCTGTAATTACTCCTTACTTCACTCTGTAATTACTCCTTGCCCAACTTTTGCTTGATACCTTTTGACAATCTGTCCTTCCCAGTGGTTCACTAATTTGTTTATTCATTGTTTCATCACTATTTGCATTTGGCAATGTGTTGTGCGGACTTCTAGCACTTTCGACTGGAACACACCCAGTGATTAGTGATTCTGTGATTAGTGATTTGTTTTTTTTGGGCCGTTATTAAATTATTTGGAAATGGTGATTATTTATTTGACATTCAGTGACTGTTTATAAAAAATATTTTGCAAATAAATGTATATGGAATTTTGAATGAAATTGAATGACAAACTTTTTTTTTTCATGAGAACAGTTTTGCTGTTTTGAACAAAAACCTTCATCCTTGTATTTGACTGCCTAATTTAATCACATCCACGGCACACACAGCACATTCCTTAGTGGTTTAATTGTAGCTCCTTCAGTAGTATACATAATAGTTACTGCTAGCTCATTGTCATGGATTTGATTTCTTTGTGCTCTGTATAAAATCTCCTGACCAGTCGTATGTATTACATAACAAACTTCATTTTTTTTGTAGATTGTACAATATAATAAGATGATATTTTTTAAATGCACACTTTTGAATTAATGTTTTATATATTTGATAGCAGGCCACAATTACTGAACTGTCTTTTGTGTATTTCCAGGACAAACTATGGGGGATAAACTGTTTCCAGGACAAACTAAGTCCTCAAAATCAAATTCTAAAAAGGCAAATGTGTCTTCTTGTAGGAGAACAACTCCTGAGGAAACCTTAGAAATCCACGAGGCCCTTTTTAAGCACTCAATCCGAGCTTTCCAGTGGGAATCTGTGTTTGAGCAAGAACACAGTCAGGAGGAACTGGAAGAAATGTTGACTACCAAACCTCACGAGTTCAAACGCTGTAAACTTAAAATGGAGAGAGATGATCTGGCATATGCCAAACCTCTCAATGATCCAACCTCTGTCATCTGCATCAGTGGAAGAGATTATGTGGGCAGATCTTTTCCTGGTGATCAGGTTTGTGTTCAGATCTTGAGCAGAGAACTTCAGCCACATCAAGGTGAATCATTGAAAGGGAAGGTAGTCGGATTGATGCAAAGATCTGAAGAATGTTGTACCATTATCTGTAGGATGGAAGGACGTAAACGACTAGTTACACCTGTCAAGAACAACATGACCAGGATATGCATCCTTCAAAAAGAGCCAGACAAAATAGAAATACGAAAGCTCAATCCCCAGAGTGGATACTGGTTCACTAAGAAATATATAGACATAGTTGAGGATCAACTATTAGTTGTCAAGGTGCTGAAATGGGAAAAGAATCGTAGGTATCCTCTTGGAGCGGTTACAAAAGTTATCTCACAGGAAGAGTATTTTAATGAATTTCTGAAACTAGAATGTGGCATTAAAGACAATCCTCCCTCTTTCCAACCAAGATGTGACCAAGAGGAATATGAAAAAAGAGAGGATTTCCGCAATCACTTAACTTTTACTATAGATTCCAGTGAAGCTCAAGACTTGGATGATGCCTTTAGTCTGACTGACAAGGGAGAACAATATATGATTGCTATTCACATTACTGATGTAGCAAGTTACATCAGGAAAGACAGTGAGGAGGATATATTTGCAAAGAAGCAAGGTAGGACATTTCACCCTCCCCCTGAAGTGAAAGCAACTCCAGCTTTCATGCTTTCCCGAGAAGCAAGCTCTGAAGTAAGCTTACTCCCGGGTGAGACCCGAAAGGCCATATCCTTGGTAATAATGATTAACAAGGAGACCAGTATGATAGAGTCCAGCTCTTTTATTCTTTCCCGCATAAGGTCTGACACACGATTATCATATGAAGATGCAGACAACATAATACAAGAGCGTTGTTTGGATGATAATGAGGCACCTCTTAATTTTTCCTGTGTAGAAGACTGTGTTGCTGTGGCCTATTGCTTTACCAAGGTACTTAGAAAGTTCAGGTTGGAGGGGAGCTGGAGCAGTGGACAAAGAAAAGGAGACAGCAGGGCCCACTGCATGGTGGAAGAGCTAATGAATTTGTACAACAGTGCAGTGGCTGAAGAACTCATCTCCAAAGACCTAACAAGAGATCTCACCCCACTAAGATGCAACTTCAAGCCAGAGCCTGGACTGCTTGAGCAGTTTAAAATGAAGTACTCTATGCAACTGCCCTTCTCTCCTTATCTCTCACAAATCTGTGAAGTTGCAGGGACAGGATTTGAAGAAACCAAAGCAGAGATGTTCATTAAAGTTTTGACACCTGTGTTCCAGCAAATGGAAGCCTTGGCACAGAAAAGAGATTACCACAGGCTGGTTCATCTTATTATATCGGATGAAATCCATCCTACACTATGTCACATGGCAAAAGAATTCAAGGAAATTCAAAGTAAATCTATCATCCTGAGGTCATGCTCCAACTTGTCCTCAAAGTTAGGACATTATGACTTGCAACTCAATGCATACACATGGGCTTCATCCCCTATGAGACGCTATTTAGACCTGATACTTCAGAGGCTTCTCCACAGTGTGCTCTCTGAAAAGTACCAACTAGACATGGATTACACGAAGGCTGAAATTGATCTGTTCTGTGATGAATGTGATTGTACTGAAGACTTTGACTTGGAGTCATTAAGATTCATCAATGCCACTAAATCTTGTTCTAGAGATGTGACCAAACTGGCAGTAGTGGACCAGCTTTCTCCAAAAGAACATGCATTTATTACCTCAATTCCTCTTGACAGAGTGTCATGGCTGATGATCAAGTACAGAGACCTAAAAGTAGTTGAGCAGCCAGAGTACAACCATCAAAATAATTCCTGCACTCTCAACTGGAAAAGAAGAGTGTATTCATTTAGTAAGACCAACAAGCCACAGCCTCAGTCAGAGATCAACAAAAATGTAATCCCAATCTCAGTTAAAAATTGGACCAAAATTATGTCTGCAGTTAAAGCTGAAGACTGGGCTAAGGTCAGTGAGTACCTTCAAGATGTAAAAGAATATAATATAAAATCTATGGTAAATTCAAATGCTGGTCCAAATGGGCAGAATCATTTTACAGAGTGGAAAATGGAACTCAAGTTAGAAGAAGTGCTACAAGTGCAGCTTGGATCAGAAGTAGTCAATGGGGCAACAATGCCTGCAGTAAATCTCCTCACTGTCAGTGCATTCTTTGAGGTCTGTTTGGAGCATTCAAGAAACCCAATCAAGTGTTTCACCACCACAGATGACACATTATGTCATGCATCCAAAACAGAATACTGGGATTATAAGGAGTACCAGGAAATTTGGGGAAAACTCTGTCAAATGGACACTGCTTACAATGCTGTGGAAGAAAATAATAGTGTGATTCTTGAAGATGTGACTATAACATGGACTGGAACCACAGAGACGTCTCTCAAAGGTTTCTTTAAAATGACACAAACACAGACAAAAGACTGGTCTCTGGAATTTGATCTAACAAACTGCTACCTGTGCATCAGATTGAGGGATCCATGTACTGAAAAAGAGGAAGAGACAGAAGCAACACAGTGCAATGGCTCTGGTCTTTCTGATTTGCAGAACGCGCTGCCCTTTACATGGGTTGCCCATGGTGTACCTACCAAATCTCAAACACAAAAGCAAGGAAAGGAAAAGAAGACAAATTTAAAATCACCAATCATCCAAATAAATTTTCAAATAATCCACCAAAATATGACAAATATTCCACCTAAACTTAAAAAGAAGGAAACAAAGTTCACTGTAGAGGTCATTCCAAAGAAAATTCCATATGTGTATGTGATGTACCATCTCAAAATCTTATAATTATATGATCTTTTGCACAATATATACTTGATAATGATTAAGAAACTGAATTTGTCATGTAACTATTATTCTATTGTGAATAACATACTGCATGCTTGATTATTGATTTATTATTCATTTTCAGGCAATATGAACATGCCATAGAAAACATAAAAAGAGCTAATGACCTGGTGAAGAGCATTGCAACCGGGACAGTTTTCAATGCTTCCAGTAAGCTTTATCTTAACTAAATCTTATCTTTCTTAGTATGGCTCTTATTTTTTTAAAACAAAAAAAACATGCTGATGTTTGTCTATTTTACATGCTGATGTACACCGATCAGCCATAACATTATGACCACTGACAGGTGAAGTGAATAATATTGATTATCTCATTACAATAGCACCTGTCAAGGGTTGAGATATGATAGGCAGCAAGTGACCAGTCGGTTCTTGAAGTTGATGTGTTGGAAACAGGAAAAATGGGCAAGCGTAAGGATCAGAGTGACTTTTACAACGGCCAAATTGTGATGGCTAGATGACTGGGTCAGAGCATCTCCAAAACAGCAGGTCTTGTGGCGTGTTCCCGGTATGCAGTGGTTAGTACCAACCAAAAGTGGTCCAAGGAAGGACAACCAGAGAACTAGCGACATGGTCATGGCCGCCCAAGGCTCACTGATGTGCGTGGGGAAAGAATGCTAGTCCGTCTGGTCCGATTCCACAGAAGAGCTACTGTAGCACAAACTGCTGAAATAGTTAAAGCTGCTCTGATAGAAAGGTGTCAGAACACACAGTGCAGCGCAGCTTGCTGCGTACGGGGATGCGTAGCTGTAGACCGGTCAGAGAGCCCATGCTGACCCTGTCCACTGCCAAAAGCGCCTACAATGGACATGTGAGCATCAGAACTGGACCATGGAGCAATGGAAGAAGGTGGCCTGGTCTGATAAATCACATTTTCTTTTACATCACGTTGAAGGCCGGGTGAGTGTGCATCGTTTACCTGGGGAAGAGATGGCACCAGTATGCACTATGGGAAGAACGCAAGCTGGTGGAGGAAGTGTGATGCTCTAGGCAATGTTCTGCTGGGTCCTGGCCTTCATGTGGATGCTATTTTGATACGTACCACCTACCTAAACATTGTTGCAGACCAGGTACACTCCTTCATGGCAACGGTATTCCCTGATGGAAGTGACCTCTTTCGGCAGGATAATGCTCCCTGCCACACTGTAAAAATTGTTCAGGAATGGTTCGAGGAACATGACAAAGAGTTCAAGGTGTTGACTTGGCCTCCAAATTCCCCAGATCTCAATCCGATCGAACATCTGTGGGGTGTGGTGGCCATGAAGTCCGATCCATGGAGGCTCCACCTCACAACTTACAGGACTTAAAGGATCTGCACACCTTCAGGGATCTAGTGGAGTCCATGCCTCGACGGGTCAGGGCTGTTTTGGCAGCAAAAGGGGCACCAACACAATATTAGGCAGGTGGTCATAATGTTATAGCTGATTGGTGTATGTCTATTTTACATACCACTACTGTGTACACTTGAAATCACTTAAAACGCTAGGTTTATGTTCAAATGTTTTACTAGGTGAACCTGAAGAGCTACATTCAGTGGATGACATGGATGACAATCTGGACCTGCAGCTGTTGAATGAAAGTCAGGAAAGGGCTGTGCAGGAGGCTTTGAAAAATCCTTTCACTGTGATCCAAGGACCACCAGGTACACTTTATTAATAGAAGAACTTGACAAAATCTACAATCTTATTTGAGGTCAGTATCAAAATCTCACTTTTGGAGCCTTTATACATCTATCCATTCAACAGGTACTGGGAAAACTGTGGTTGGGGTTCATATTACATATCACTTTCACATGAAGAATAACGCTCTTGAAGCGGAATGTCCAAACCAGCCACCAAGTCTGGTACAAGATGCATCTCTAAATAAGAATATACCACCAAAGAAGCGTGGCATCCTGTACTGTGGTCCGTCCAACAAGTCTGTGGATATTGTGGCAGGTGAATTGTTCTATAACTTACGTGTTGTTGCTGCTTCCTGTGACTCAGATAGCTCATAATCTATGGCTGTCTATGAAAAGTTTGTGATGCTTCCTGGTTTAGAAATAAATTAGTCTGCTCCATATGGTGTCAAATGCATTCAGTATATGATAGTTTAATTTGACAGGTCTGTTAATGAAGCATCAATAAAATCAATAAAAAATTATGAATCTGTTACTGTACTACAGAGCAGTTGTTGAAGTTAAGAAGAGTCCTTAAGCCTCTTCGGATCTACTGTGATCAGATGGAAATGCGGGAGTACCCATATCCTGGAAGTGAACTAAAGCTCTGTCGCAGATCCCTCCGTGATGAGAAACCAAAGGAAGTACTCAGGTAAAAAAAAAAGATTTGCTTGAAACTATGCATGATGAGATGGACTATCAAAGAAAGAACAGACAATTTGGGAATGGTTTTGTCAAGGGCAGTGTTACAGAATAATATGATTATAAATAATATAATAAATAAGTGTTGGAGAACTTGTGGACAGACAAATAAAACCAACCTCAGTGACAAGGTTTGAAGTGTGTCAGGTGGCAGATATAGTTGCAGTTGCAGGTGAGGTTTATTAGAGTTCAGTAAACAATCCAAATAATTAAGCAAGAGTAGAAACAGGCAAAGATTCAGGCGATCAGCAAACAACATAAACAGGACAAATCCAAACTTGTGAAACTAGGAACAAACAAAGTCATAAACCAGAACAGCATAAACAGTAAACAAAGTTTTGGTAAGTCAGGCAGTGATACATGATGTGGAGTGTGTGTGCAATTAGTAATCAGGGGACTGTGAACGTGGAAGTGCAGGTGCTCAGTTTGAGAGCATAGTTTTTATGAGGCCCACCTCTTGTTTGAGGACCAGGATGTTCTGGGTGCTTGGTGTGGAACTCTTGACATAGGAGGGGGCCTAGAACTTCATTTGGCAGGATCCAGCACCTCTCCTCTGGGCCATAGTCCTCCCACTCAATGAGGTACTTTAAGATCTGAGTTGAGGATGGTTTTGACAACATAGGCAGGTTTAAAAAATTGAAATAAATAAAATTGAATTGAATAGGGGTGCAGGTGGTGTCGCTGGGGACAACATCCATGGCTAGTGGTCTTGGTGTGATGGGCTTTGGGTGGGATACATGGAAAGATGGGGCTAACCTGCAGTGGCATTGTGCTCCCACACTTGCTCACTCAAACCTATTGTTTACTGTGGGGAGTCTGTATGATTAGCATTCCATGGGAATGGGGTGATTGGTACTCAAGCATACACTGGAATGGGGTTAGCCCAGTGGCAGAGTGATGTTAGGAGTTCTGAACATACTTGGCCCAGGGGAGGAACCAAGCCCAGTCTTCTTGGTTCTCAGCACAGAAAGTTCTCAGGAATCTAATGATCTCTTTTTTGGCCCACTCCACCTGCCTGTTAGCTTGTGGGTTATAGCCTGAGGTTAGGCTGACTGTGATTCCCAGCTTCTCCATGAAACTGGTCCATACACAAGATGTGAACTGAGTGCCCCTGTCACTGACAATGTTGTCAGGGATGCCAAATTATCGACATACATGCATAAACATAAGCTCAGCAGTTTCGAAGGCAACAGGCAGGCCAGGCAATGGAATAAGGCACAGGTATTTAGAGAACCAGTCGACAATCACCTGATGACAGCGTGGGTCAAAGATTCGGGAAGGTCGGTGATAAAATCGATCACTAGGTGGGATCATGGTTGCTGTGGCATGGGTAAGGGAACAAGTTTCACAAGAACACTTCCTGAGTGCTTTATCTGGACAGACGGAGTGAATGGATGATGTTATAAAAACCTTTATGATTAAACCATAAAAGGCTGGTCAGAAACAGGTAAAGATTCAGGCGATCAGCAAACAATGTAAACAGGGCAAATCCAAACTCATGAAACTAGGAACAAACAAAGTCATAAACCAGAATAGCATAAACAGTAAACAAAGGTTTGGTAAGTCAGGCACTGAAAATTGCCTGGCAACGAAAAATGTCATTGAAATGTCCTGACCCAGGACGTTGACACTGCTCCGACCATCACAATTAACGGTCACACTCTCGAGGTGGTTGACAATGTCACTTAACATCTTGGAGATAACCAGCAGGATTGCCAAGGCTGCAGCTGTCATGGCGACACTGAACAAGAGAGTGTGGAGCAACAGACAGCTCATCAGGCCTGCATCCTTAGCACACTCCTCTACAGCAGCAAGGCCTGGACAGCCTACATCAGACATGAGAAGAGGTTGAGCAGATTCCATCTCTGCTGCCTTAAGGATCCTCTAGATTCCATGGCAGGACTGTGTGAACAACTGTAGAGGTCCTCCAACATGTAAACATCCACAGTATGTATGCCATTGTTAGCCAGAGGTGACTCATCTGATCATCAGGCACATGGACCGTAGCTGGATCCCAAAGGATCTGCTTTATGGTGAGCTCGCCAAGTGCGCAAGACGAGTTGGCCGACCACACCTCTGCTCCAAAGATATCTGCAAAAAAACATGAAGCTTACTGGCCTCAGCATCGATACCTGTAAGAGTGTGGCCAAAGATCAGGATGCCTGGAGACTGGTTGTTAAATAAGGAGTCTGGACAGCAAAGAACACCCAAAATGACGAGCTGACTGCCAAGGGCGCTAGACGAATGGAGAGGGCAGACATAGCCATAGCACCCTTTTCCTTCACCTTCAGTGTCTGCAGGAGAGACTGCCACTCCATAGTGGGACTGTTCACTCGCTCTAAGAGAAGCTCCAAAGTCTAATTCAGAGTGCTGCACCATCATCTCATAAGGTGGATGAATGCCTACTTTATATTTTGTATATTAATGCATACCATTCTTCTTATTATTAATCTTTGTGTGTTTTATCTGTGTTCTCTCTTGCCACAAATGAGTTCTACCACTTTCTTCTATTATTTCTAGCAACCATCATCAAGTTGTATCTATTTCTGAGATTATTTTGTCCATTTGTCTGTTTAATAGAAATATTATTTTTTTTAAATTCTAATAATTTAATTATGAGTAATAATTTACCCTACTCACATAATCTACATTGCGTAAAGTTTTGACTTGCAGCAGCACTGTAAATGCATGATTTTGTAGATAGTTCTGGCTGCACATTTTTCACACTTTTGCTTTGTGCAGATTGGGGATAATAGGGATAACACAAATTGGACACACACAATTTAAAAAAAAAACTTTCCTGTTTAGTCCACACCCACTTCTGATTTAATCCTTAATACAGACTGATATTTGTTGCAGTAATACAGATCATGCAATACAGATCATTCTGCTGCACTCCTAAAAAAGCTACATTAACTATAACCTCATATTAATGTAATATAAATCAACATTGTTTTTCAAAACACAAGTTTAATCTGAACCTCCTCCATTTTCTGTGTATTTATCCTTTTGCCACATGCTGAAATATCAGAATAATACAGAATAATTTCTCTTTGCCACTCCTGGTACTTAAATTGACACTGTACTTTGTTGGTGACAAGGGATATTGAGATATGTGAAAAGAAAATCATATACAGCAATACAAAAGTCAATAAATATTATAGCTTCTTCTAAGGCCAGATTATAATTAGCAAAGAATGTGCAGAATCCATTAGAAACTACAAGGAATTCACACTGCAAAAAATTGTAATAGCTAAAATTGTTTTTGAACTATATCTTCTGCTGTTTGACAGAGACATCTCTCTGATGTACTTGGTGCGACTACCTGGAAACCCCTACGCAAAGGAGATAATAGCTTTTGAAGATGGCACTGTTGAATTTGACACTGGAAGGTAAAGGAGAATATGATAACAGTGTGTGTGTTTGTGTTGTATATTTTACCTATTTTATTATGCTACATACAAACATAACGTTTTTATATTACATACTATATACACAGTCTTTATAAAATTGATTACTCTTTTGTAAAATGGCATAAACAGGGTTTCACAAAGTCATATAAATTTATTTTTAAAAAACAAATTCAGAAATTTCACATTTTGACAGGTAATTGGACTTTGATATAACACTCAAAATTGATCTCTGGTGCATCTCATTTCCATTAAGCATTGTTGAGATATTTATACTACTTGATTAAAGTTTAGTTGTGGTAGATTCAGTTGTTTGTACATGATTTGGAAGTGACACATCTGCAGAGCCAGACTAATTCATGGGCTAACCTGGCTGTAGCTCAGGGCTCTGGGTGAATGGGGCCTCCAAATTATGATGAGTCTTTATGATGTGGTGATGAGTCTTCGCATTGAGCTCTTTGGACGTAATCTCCCAGTGTACTGGGGCTGCAATACATGAATCAGACATGATGTTTTTAGAGTCAGGGTGAGTTTGAGCACTTAGACAGGGCATCAGCCTTACCATTTTTCGAGCCGGGTCTATATGTCAATGTGAAATTGAGGAGGATTCAGTCTTTTAGCTGATTTGATGTTCCCCAAATTCTTTTGGTCAATGGGAATTAGAAATTGAAATTTTGCCTACATCGTAGTTCCTCTCAGATGGGGTCAGTTTCCTGAAAAAGAGCACACAGGGGTAGACCTTTGCTAGATTACCTCCATGTTGGGACAGCACTGCTCCTTCCCGCACTCTCTAAGGTATCACCCATCATGATGAGTTGGAGTTCTGGGTCAGGATAGCAACGAATGGGAGCTGTTGTGAAATGTTGAGCTCGAACAAGAAATCAGTATTGAAGTTTCGGACAGGATGTGACTGCCTACACCCTGCTCTGCCTTGCTGTTCTCGTCCAGAATGTACCCCAGAAACTTACGTTTAGCATATAGATTATTCTCCAGGAGTTTTTGGAATACTGCTGAACATGTTAAGTCTCAGACTTAGAGTAAATCAGGATATCTTCTAAAATAGTCACATATTGATTCAGGAACTCTCTGAGAATCTCATTTATGAAGGTCTGGAGGACAGAAGGAGCATTTTGAGCCCAAAGGGCATTACCAGATATTCATAGTGGTAAACATTTGTGATACAAAAAAAAGGTTGTATGCACTTCACAAATCAAATTAGATGAAATTCCTCGGGCCCCTTACCTGTTCTATGGTGGATGGGACAAGCGGAAGCAGACAATATTTCACCATGGCTGGGTTCAGCCCTCTATAATCAATACAGGGTCAAAGTCTGCCATCTTTCTTTTCCACAAAGAAGAAGCCAGAAGCTAGATGCAGTGTAGCTCTGCACCACCATCTCAGAAATATACTCTTCCATGGCTTTAGTCTCTGGGAGTGACAAAGGATATGCTCCCCCCTAGGGAGCATCGTACCTGCCAGGAGGTCAATGGCGCAGTCCCAAGGGCAATAATGAGGTAACTGGGTGGCCTTGGACTTAGGTTCAGGGATCTCCACTTCTCTCAGGGTTTCAGGACTTTGTATGTGCATGGAGTGACAAGGCAAACAGAGGCATGTTTGGCTCCAGGAGATTAGCTCACCTTTTTTTCAGGATATTTGGGGATCTTTAGTTGACAGCCAGGGAGAACCTAGAACAATGGATTATTGGAGGATTTTGTGATTATAAATGAGAAAGTTTCAATGTGCAAAATACCTGTTTACTGGCTCTGAGCTGGTTGTTGGTCCAAATTGGCAGTTGGACAAACTGAAGGAAACTGTCATCTCTGCATGCTAGTTCTGCTTAGAGCTCCTCAATGCGGCCTTGTCTGTATACTGTTTTCAGAGCTGGCTCATTCCATCCATTGTCTGCAGCAAGAGGATGAAATGTTAGTGCATAGTCAGCAGCAGTTTGCCTACCTTGTTTGAGCACCAGCATCCTTCCCAGATTCAGAGTGATCAAAAACTCTCTCAGAGCACAGGTCTGGTTGAGCATTAGTGGTTCAAAGGTTCTGATCGCCAAGGTGAGCACTCTTCTGGTTAGCAAAGTAAGAACTTGTTGAATTTTGTCCACATCCCTGGAAACGTGTGAATGGACACTAGCAAGCAGGATGGTACATTGCACACTCATCTATGTTCCCAGATGTGGAGTTTGGGATGTTCTCTGTTCCCTTCTAGTGACCCAGATGAATTCATTCATGCTCACGTATATCCGAGTGCAAACGTGATCAGAGTGCAAACAGGGACTCCAGCAGTACTAGCTATGACAGCATAAACAGACAGAGAGTGTGGCAACACAGACAACCTGGGACTTAAAGCAGTGACAGCATCCAAACATACAAAAACTGCCTATGCCCATGAACCCTCCAGATCTGTACTGTTACCTAGGAGAAAAGCTATTTAATAAAATGTTTTAATAAACAAATAGGTTTTCAACCTAGACCTAGATTGAGACTGTGTCTGAGTTCCTGGGGTTCCTCAACATAGAACATGACACAGATTGAGAGGTTCTGCAAAGAGGAATAGGAGGTGTGATAAGCTTGATAAGCATACCCAAGAAGACTTCAAGCAGTAATCGCTGTCAAGGTTTGTCAAAAAAAAAAAGTACTGCATAAAGGGGCGGGATGCCCCTAGAATAATGAGAATAAAATTCAATCCAATTTAGAGTGAGGCTGTAAAATAAAAAAATGAGGAAAAATTAAGGGGTCTGAATACTTTCTGATTTTGTGTGTGTGTGTGTGTTTGTAAAGAAGAAATATAATACTGATAATAAAAAAAAATGTATATAGATACAAGGAAGTGCTGAAGAAGGCTCAGAAGCACGAACTCCTGAAGCATGATGTAATCTTGTGCACCTGCTCAACGGCTCTAAAACCGATCCTAATGCAGACCATGGACTTCCGACAGATCCTAATTGATGAGTGTGCCATGGCCACAGAACCGGAAGCCTTCATTCCTTTAGTCTCACATAAACCCGAGCAGGTGAGAACACCGCAAGTTTGAGACAGTGAAGTAAAACTGAGTTTCTCACATATGTCCAATGTTTTCCATACAGTATATCCTAAATCATGTGAACATCTTTTGTGTTTACTCCTTTTAGAGTAATGCTTTGTGTTGTGCACGCATAAAAGAGCATTGTATAATTGATTGAATCCACTGGAGCTATAAACCATGTTGAAATCTATATAAGGGACTGCATTTTTAAAAAAATTGTAGTTTTAGATTATATAAGATGTTTTTTTCGTAGATTGTTCTTTTGGGTGACCACAAACAGATTCGGCCAATTGTGACATGTGCCCGTGTGAAGGAGCTTGGCATGGAGAAGTCCCTCTTTGAACGATACATGGACCAGGCATTGATGCTGGACACACAGTACAGAATGGTAAATGGATAAACAACTTTTAAATTCATTTACCCCATCAAACAAATCAAGCCAAAAAGACATTAAACATTTTTTTGTCTTCTGTAGCATGAGAGTATCTGTGAGTTCCCCTCAAATGAATTTTATGGTGGAAAACTGAAGACTGGAACTAAGCAAAGAACCTGCCTTCTGCTTGACAAAAATAACAGACAAACTGCTATCCTATTTGGTCATGTTGAAGGAGAAGAGATCAGTTTAGCAGTTTCCACAGCAGCTGGAAATGAACATTCAGTAGCCAATGAACTGGAGGCAAAGCAAGCGGTAAGATGAAGACTGATGTCTGCATAGTCAATGCAAATTTCTTCGAAAGAAGAGAGTTAGCAGTTATTAAAACACACTCATTCATCACCATTCTCTGTTTCATTGTTACGCTAATCAGGTTCGGGTTGCAAATCTGTTAATCAGTCAGTCTCGTGTGAAACCAGAGGACATTGCCATTCTGACTCCCTACAATGCACAGATGTCTAAAATCAAGGAGATGTTGGCGCAGAAGAAAGATCAGGCCATACAGGATGTCAGTGTTTGTACAATTATGAAGAGCCAAGGTGAATTTCCTATCACTACCTCACACAAAACACACTACTGTTCAAAAGTTTGAAAATTTCACATTTTCCATGAAAACTCAAGCTGCAAAATGAATAGAAAATATAGTCAAAACATTGACAAGATTAAAAATAATGTGTGTGTTGTGTGTTCTGCAGTTTGCTAATAGCCCCATACAGTTCCCAGAGCACCTCCTTAGCATTAGCACATGGGGGAATGTACCGTACACTCCGATTATAAGGACAGTGGTGAATTCCTGTGGTAAATAAAATGGTCTGCATCTAACAGTCACAAACTCCACCAGCAATGAGCAGTAACTAGAAGCTAGCAGCGAGTTCTTGCACAATTCCTTGTTGATGTAAACACACAAAGCCACCACCACGAGCCTTACGGCACAGAGCTGCAGCGCGAAATGATGCTAGCCCGTCTAGCTGAACGGCGGCGTCCAGAACTCTGTCACTGAGCCACGTCTTTGTGAAAACAAAGACGCAGCAGTCTCTAAACTCACGTCGGGTAGTCTGCTGGAGTCAGATGTAGTCCAATTTATTGTCCAGGGTGCAGACATTGGAGAGTGGGATGGACATGAGAGCTGACCGGCTAGGGTTTGTTTTTGGGCTAGCATGAACCCCCGCCCTCTCGCCGTGCTTCCGCTTCCTTGCAAGCTGCTTACAATGTTCCCTTCACCGGCCACCAGCATCAGATGCCAAGGACTGGAGGCCTGGTCCCCGCAGCAAGCCAAGATCACGTAGCTTCTCCAGGAGATCATTGTGCAGGATGATTGGATGATTTCTATACTGTAGCAGTATCTGGCGATGGTAGACATGAACACCGGTTGTTCAATGTCCATGTGCGGGCCAAGAAACAAAAATAGCACCTTTCGGATCTGGAGTGGCCACTGCGTGTTATTGCCACCATCTTTTTTAAGATCAGACTGGTGTTTTGCGGGTAATATTTAATAAAGGTGCTAGGTGTGGACCTGTGAGGCGTCTGTTTCTCAAACTAGAGACCCTAATGTCCTCTTCCTCAGTTGTGCACCAGGGCCACTTCTCTTTCAATCCTGGTTAGATGCAGTTTGTGCTGTTGTGTGAAGGGAGTGTTCAAGGTTTTGGTAATTTCTCACATGGAATAGCCATCATTGCTCAAACCAATAAGAGACTGACAAGTTTCTGAAGAAAGCTCTTCCTTTTTGGCCATTTCAAGAACATAATCAAACTGCTAATGCTCCATATACTCAAGTAGCCCAAAGAAGCTTGGTTTGATTGCTTCCTTGAACAGCACAACGATTTTCAACTGTGCTAACATAATTGCAAAAAGGTTTTCTAATGATGAATTAGCCTTTTAACATGATAGGATTAGCTAACATGATGTGCCACTGGAACACAGGTTCCTGAAAAGTGGCCTTTGTATGCTTTTGTAGATATTCCATTAAAAATCAGGAGCTATAATAGTCAATTACAACATGAACAATATTTAGACTGTATTTCTGATCAAGCTACCAAGGTTATTGTTAAGCTAGCATATGTATAAGCTAGCAATGTTATTTCTGAGTGATTCCAAACTTCTGAATGGTAGTGTAGCTCTAAAGTCTGTACACATCTGTGAATTGTATGCACAGGGCTAAGATCTGAAATAGTCATCTTGTTAAGTTATTTTGGATTAAGATAATAAGATAATGATGTCATTAGTTTTTTAAGCTGGAGAAATTCAGAAACAACAGTATTTCTACATTGTTCTGATAAACTAATAAAGACTAAGTGTAATCGTTGAAAAGCCAAGTTAAGCAGATGTGATGTACTGAATCCCATAATATCAGATTAGAGGGTTATCATGCTGTAAATATATGCATGATAATGTTTGCTGTGTGTTTGTGTGTGTGTGTGTTTGTGTGTGTGTGTGTGTGTCTAGGGAGCGAGTGGCGTTATGTGATAGTCTCTACAGTCCGTTCCTGTACACGTTCTGAGATAGAAAAAGAGTCGTACACCAGCAAAGGGTGGCTGGGGAAGAAACTTGGCTTCACCACAGACCCAAACCAGGTCAACGTCACTATCACGCGTGCTCAGGACGGACTCTGCATTCTGGGTAAAACAACAAAGAAAATATCCACCAGAAATAACCTTGATTTCACACCAATGCAGATAGTTGTAACTTCAGTAATGAGGTCACAGTGGGCAGGATACCAGTCTATCACAGGACAGTATGCATACACTAATTTATACATTCGAGCAATTTTTAATATCCAGTCCACCTGGTGGTAAATATTTTGGTACTGACCTAAGTTCAGAAGTGTTGATGTAAGTTAAGTTCAGCATTTACACAGAGGAATTTTCATCCTAGGCTAATATTTTGTACTACCAGCAGCAGAAAGTGTGACACTTAAACAATAATAAATACGCAGAAGTGACTGGTCACAAAATGATTCTATGTCGTGTGCCGATGTAGTAAACTGGAGACAAAACTTGATGAATTAATTATGCCCATCTTTGGGTTAATTTGCACTCTAATGAATAAGCTGTTATGGTTACATTGACTAAACTTTTAAATGTACTTAAAGTTTCCCTGTTAGTGCAGCAGACGAGTGCTTAGTCAGCTTTTCCTTCAAACCATCAGCATGTTTTCTTTACAGAACAGCACATCCAATTAACAAAAATGTTATTTTATTAATTTGAACAGGTCTGGGCCTCTTAGTTCCCAAAGTATGACCCATATAAAATATTTACAAAGCCCAAAATTACAAGTACATCTCATCTGGCTTCACAAGTCCATAATACTGCTCAATCTTCAGAGCGTCAATGAAAAGCCATTTTTGGGGAAAAAAAAATTAAAAAATGGAGGAGGCCCAAGGAGGTGCATTCAGGAAGGGACTCTCCTCTGGGCTTGTAATATGTTATGAATTAGACAGACAGGTCACTTAATTCCAGAGGGAAATTTACAAGATAATAGATAGTTAGATGTAGATATATAATATCACCAAGAGATGAAGTTACTGTCCGTCAATTTCAAACGAATACACCCAAATTCTCTACAATATCCACTTTTAAAAATTTATTACGCTAAACACTAGAGCTGAATCTAATTATAACTGGAAAAGTTGTAAAAATTGGTTAACCATCAGCAGTTAACGTTCAAGTGTTCTTTATATTTTGCAGGTAATCGTCACTTACTGAACTGCAGTGAGCTGTGGAGAAGACTGCTGTCTCACTACCGGGAAAAAGACTGTATACTGGACTCAGCTGAAGACATTAAAGTCGTCAAAGTCAGGCGTTCTTGACCATGAGTACTTTTGGTCGGAATTTGTGAGCTGATTTAGATGAAATGTGAAAAGTGTAACTAAGAAATGGTGCTTAAATCTGTAGTTCAAGAGATTTTACCCCTCTCCCACTGTCCCAGAAATGTGAGTGACTAACAAATGTGGTTATAAATAGTAATAATATTGAAATTATGTGGAAAAATCAGTGATGAAATATTCAGTGTTCAAGCATGAGTAATGTTATTTTTACATCTAGCTAAAATAACTGCCACTTGTCAACTCAATTTGATTGTCATACATCTTGTTATTTATGATCATTGACAGGGACTCACACACACACACACACACACACACACACACACACACATACACACAGTCAGGAAAGTTACTCTGAGTTACTCAGCTCAGAGTTTTGCATCCTAAAAGCTTTATCACCATAAAAAAAAAAAAACATCATTCTGATGTTAAAACTGTGTGAGATTAATATACCAGTGCATATAATACAAATGCGTGACGTAAAAAATCAATAAGAACTGAATCATGCACAAGGATTACAGTAGAACAGCCTCAATAAATAGCAGAATAAATACATTAAAAAAAAAATACAAATCAAATTCAAATTGTACTCATCCAATCCCTTAATAACGTGCAACTGTGCCTTTAAATGTTGAGCCACGCCTCCTACCTGAGTATGAGTCTTGCACACAGTGATACCAATCTATGTGCTGAGAAAATAATATGATACAGACTTCAGGGTGACCCTTACTACTGTTTTTCACTCTGAATCGCCCCTTCGTCTATTTCTGTAGATAATATTGGATCATACATCACAAATCAGTAGCCTGGGCGCCCGGGAAAAAGCATATTTATCGAGACCGGGTGAAGTTTTTTACTCAGAGTTGCCCAGAGGAAATGAAGGTTCAATAAGTTAGAGAAAAAATCAGACTTTTGCAAAACAAAGGTTTTCACTTAATTCGTAGTAAAGTTTAAACGTAATGCACTTAACAGTGTGTGATGCACACTGATGCTCTAACTGGTTCCGAATCCCACCGCCTGCTGCACTACACACAGACGAGGCACAATCTTTGTTATTATCGACCAGTAGTAGTCACATAGTCATGTTTTCTGTGGATAGTGCTTTCTTTATCTCACTGTTTTTTCAACACCACGACTAATCTACGCTAGCTGATATAGGGATATAAGAGTAATCTACAACAGTTATAAAATTCTATTAAGAAATGTAAAGCAAATAATCTTTACATTGAGACTTCTTCACCTGATGTTTGTACCTCCTGCAATCCAGAGAGTGTAGCCCTGTACTATAGATCTATTTAAAGAGCAATATATCGCCATGTAAACATCAGTCTGCGTGCGGTTTCAGTCGAAAGGATCTTCTGCTCGGGCTCACCAGATGTCTAATGTTTATGAAAAATCCTGTAAGACAAACACAAACAATTTTACATACAGAAGTAACAATTCTAATAACCCATTAGGACACATTAGGTGCGACATATCATGAGAATTCACAAGTGAACACGATAGATCATGTGACTAGCAACAAGCCAATTCGTTACACTAAGAATACTAAACGGATTTAGTTAAGCACACGCAGGATATGGAGTAAAGATCATTTCCAGTCTCACCAAAAAACAGGAGGAGGAGGTAGAGTCGGAGCGAGAAGGAGAAACTGACCGAGAAGCCCACTGCCTCAGGGAGAGGTACGCTGAAGAGTCTGGTCTGATCGAACAGCGGAAGAGACTGGAGCACTGCAACAGCTGGAACAGAACCACTTTCAGTCCTTAAATAAGCCAAAAAAAGGGCATCTGCTACCTGCAAGGTGAACTGCTACTGCAGTCTTCTGTCCCCCCAACCTGCCCCATCCTCTCTGGAGCACATATTATATTACACAATTATACTGTAGGTGTGTATAAAATGGTAAAAACAGCAGCTGTGTACGTATATATACACACACACACGCGCGCGCGTGCGCGGGACAGTATTCCTCACCTTCTGTCAGAGTGGTGAGGGGATACAGCAGCGCATGGCGGAGCCAGATCAGCGTCCTGAACTTGGCATCGAGACTCAGCACAGGAAACGCAAGCCTATTGTGTACACACACACACATACACACACACACACACACACAGATGTTAACATTTAAACACGTGACCTGAACATCTACAAATCTTACTACAGATTTAGTGGCTCACCTGAAGACCTCAGAGATGCTCCACAGGTAAAATACCCAGAACACCACACTGCGCTCCTGCATCTCCGGCAAACTGCCGAAAACCACAAACAGAACGACGTTCCTCCCCATCACCTTCACACCACCACCACCACCGGAAAAATCACAAACAGCACAGCAAGTCAGTCTCAGCATGACGTTCAGCAACGCAGAATTCAATTCAATTCAATTCATTTTTATTTGTATAGCGCTTTTTACAAAGGTCATTGTCTCAAAGCAGCCTTACACAAACAAAAGTAAAGAGCAGAATGTGACTTCTACGTGAGTTTTGGAATTGTATAATAAATAAAGAATAAACGTCTTGAAACGTCTGCTGTTAATGCTTGGTGGAAATCTTTGGAAACACATAAGACATGAACATACAAATGGGTGACCAAACTGAACACCAGTGTGAGGTTAGGGATTGAGTGTTAGCCAACGTTCTCTACCACCATCTTCATCAAAACACCACCTGAGAGAACATTTTGTGGTAGAATGGTGTCCATTTGTCCGGTACACTTCCACAGACTTGTAGAATCTATGCCAACAGCCTAGTAAAGTGCTTTATGATGCTTTTTCCTTTAATCTGTCACACTTGCCTGTATCATGGCGGGAAAGACGGGAGTCTTAACAAGACCGACTGCTGCGTTAATCACCTCCAGTACCGCCAACATCTGACAGCCATAGAGCGCAGTGGCACAGGAGCTAAACGCATTGTACAAAGCACCTAGAGATCAAATATATATGTTATATATACAGTTACAGAGAGCACACACACACATTATATGACAGAATCTGGCTGGAAATTCACCAATGATGTGACATCATCATCTATCATCTGTATTTCAGATGTTACTGTATATTACAAAGCCCTAGTGTAAGTACATACATTGGTTATGATGTATGATGACCATTATATAGAGTTTCAATAACAGGTGAAGTCTAACCTTGACCATGTAGTATGAGATTGGCAGTCAGGAGGCTGAAGGTCCAGGAGAAACCCAGGAACTGAAGCAGGTTGTATATGAACAGGTAGTGTCTTCTCAGAGTGTCCAGCACTGCAGTAAATTCAACAAACTTTACTGCATCTACAGATATTACTAATACAATGTTCCAGTGCTATGTCTTACCGCTGCACTGCTCCCGACGTTTAGCAGCTCTCATGTTCTCTGTGGCCTCCTCGAATGGATCATAGACCATAAACAGAAGAAACGAATTTGGTGTTATCTGATCTATGTTGCCAGAAAAGATAGCGTTCGTGTCTCACTAGAACGTCTGACATTTGTCCCATATGTTCTAACAGGAGTTCTTATAATAGCTATTTCATATTATTTATTTGATGACCAAGAAAGCCACGACTTCCTATTTCCCATAATGCACTTTGATCAGACCTCAGATTTAGCCACAGTTATAGGGAAAAAGACCAAGTGTGTGTATATATATGAGACAAAGAGAGAGAGAGAGAGAGAGAGAGAGAGAGAGAAAGGCTGGTGAATGAATGACTGTTTATCGCAGCTATAACATAAATGAGAACAGGAACTAGTTTGTCTCTCAGAATTTCCACAACATTAAACCTATATGCTGTTAAAATGCAAAACATGCACATCATTATTATTATTCACATCATTATTAAATTAAACCTTGGGTATAAGTGGAAGAACACACTCCACACCATGCTGTTATATGAAGATAATACACTTCAGTGGGGTAGTGGCACTCCGCTTGCGCGTCGTGCCGTATCACACCACCCCACCATGTGAATTATATTCGTATAACAGCACGGGCTATCACTGTGTAGTAATTTCAGCTGTAATTTAAATCACAGGTTTATATTATTGCTGGTAATATGTTTCGTTTCCATAGTAACAGCTCATTCACAGGGACTATCTACGGCTCCTAATGAATGTGCTGTTACCTCTCACTACCTGAAATTCTACTAATCGTTGAAATGGTGAAGCTTTCTGTAAGCAGATGTTTATTTAACATGTATGGAAGGAGTCTCCAGTGTCAGAGCTTTGAAACAGTCAGCAGGTTTTCTGCCACAGAAGACTTCTTCTTCTTCTTCTTCCTCAGGACAGAGGACTGCGCTCTGATAAAAGGGTGATAAGAGAACAACTGTATATACCTACTGTAATGTAAGTGATAACAGGAACTCATTTATCTCGTGGATGTTCCGCAACAATAAATGAAACCAAATTGCTGTGGTAGAATAAGAGGAATTAAAAAAAAAACAGGACGTGCTGTTGCTGGAAAATATCCACAGCGACTTTTATCAGTGTTTCATCAGAAACACGCAAGCTAAGGTGTTTTGTTTTCCTCTCACCACCTGTTGTTGTTAATTGTTGTACTGATGAATATGACGGCAATCACATGACCATGTTTCTGAAGCACAAAAGGGTTAGGGTTAAACCCTAACTACACTTTTACTGAAACCAGGAACGGTGCAGTTTGTTATCCACAACATTGTAAACAGTTTAACAGCGTGTATTTGTTGTGATTTGGGTTCTGTGGATGCGAAGTTCAGGAATATAAAGCCATAATATAATAATGGTGTGCATGTTTGCCTAATATGACTGATATTTACAGAATTTAATTATATTCATAAAATTAATTGCCTGACTGTGTGATGTTATAGACGCCATGTGATAACCAGTGGGATATGTTTCTTGGGAAACCTAAAGCAGTCTATATTATTATTCACTGTAACGCTTGTGTGTGTGTGTGTGTGTGTGTGTGTGTGTGAGGTGCATAGTGATGAACTGGCTTTCCATCCAGGGTGTATTCTCACCACGCATGCAGTGATCCCAGGATGGACTCCAGATCCACCGACCAGGATAGAGCGCTTAATGAAGATAGATGGATAGATAGATGGATGGATGGATGGATGTCAGGAGGATCTTGAACCCAACGTGGATTAGCAAAAGAAATTCCTTACCTGCTGCTGATCCATTTCAGACTTTGTTTTGGAGATCAGATGGAGCCTCCACAGGATCCTGAGCTACATCCCTTAACAAAAAGCACACAGGTTTAATCTCATCGCTCCTGGAAGCTTTTATCATTTCGATATCTAGCAGTTACACAAGATGTATTTTGAACATCTTACCTGCTACACACTCTGATCCATGATGTACATCCACAACATAGTCCTTAAAGCAGGAGGCTTATTTGCTGTGTTTTGGAATATTATTACCAATAAATAGTAGAGAATATTGTGGTGCTGGTGCTGGAGTGTGTGTGTGTGTGTGTGTGTGTGTGAGAGGGCGGAACATCACTGCAGTGCCTCTTATGCAGCTCACTCTTTACAGTAGCCTATACATTGTGCTCATATTTCGTCCTATATGTCGTTTTCTGGTCGATTTTTCTTTGGTTTTCTTCCACAAACACTCTCTATAGGATACTCTTAGTGTGTGGATGAGCTCTGCTGACTAGCTTGCTACCTCCATGGACTGTTTTTCGGGCTAAATTATTCCTCTCTAAGGCATTAAAACAGCCTCTCCTGCATTAACGCACTGCACAGAGTGATGGGAATTCTCGAATCTTCTCCGTGAGTCGGATCATTTGACTCGGCTCACCGATAAGAGCCGACTCTTTAGCATCACTAATGATTCATTGCTATGTTTTTTGTTTTCTAGTTTGAGATCTTTTTGATTGAGTGATTGTGTACTTCAACCTCTAACTTTGATAACGTGTATTTTAAATAATGGTCAAATCCAGTAAGCATCAGTGTATTTATGTGATTGTGCCTGGGCTTCATTTAAAAAAAAAAAAAAAAAAAAGATTCATTTCCGTTTATCCTCATAAATGATAAATGATCGCCTCCCTTAATACTAATACACCCTAGTACATCTTTAACAAGCATCACAAGCTGAGATGTTGAAATGATGGAAGCATTTTTACTAATTTACACCAAAAACAAAAAAGAGTAATAGCATTCCTCGATTCTGAATAGTCACTTAAAGAGACTCAAGACTCAAAGAGTCGACTCATTCATAAACGAAGCCATATGTGTTTGTTGAACATCTCATTCTACAGATTTAATATCTCTTTGCAGTTATAATAAGCTCTTCTGGGAAGCTTTCCACTAGATGTTGGAGCGTGGCTGTGGGGATTTGTGTTCATTCAGCTACAAGAGCATTAGTGAGGTCAGGTGCTGATGTTGGGTAAGGAGTCTCCAGTTCCAGTTCTTCCCAAAGGTGTCCAGTGGGGTTGAGGTCAGGGCTCTGTGCAGGACACTCGAGTTCTTCCACTCCAACCTTCACACACCATGTCTTCATGGCACATATACTGTATGAGTGTGATGGTCAGATGTCCTCAAACCTCTGACCATATAGTCTACTTACGATGTTCTTGATCACACATGCCAGCTGTGAATCATATAAGAAACAGACTAAGGAGAATTTATTAAATATGACAGTGATGTAGTGCTGCGTCCTGTTTAAGCAGCAGAAATACACTGTTCACATATCATTCTGAGAATTTATGAATTATGAGAAGACACTTTAATGAAAAAAAAAATACAGACTGTGTAATCTTTTAGGAAAACACACTACTTCTCAGCTAGGACAGATTATTAGGAAGTCATGAGAGTATGATACGATTCGTACACTTTTAAAACTACCTAACACATCTGCCACTAATTGTTCTTGAGCCAATAAAAAAATAAATAAATAAAAGAAACTCACACTTTTGAATGAGATTTATTTAAATAGGACAATTTTCATTTGTAAGAATGGTTATAACACATGAAAGCCACTGAAGACGAACACTTCTCCGACCAGAGGCAGTATTCATTTTCTTTCTTTTTTTTAAACTTGATATTCACACTTTGGTGAAGAGATCTCCCAGTACAGCCAACACTGGAGTCCTTTAGGCTTCTCACAATGGCGGTATTAAGGAAACACAAATAACTATGTACACTCCAGTCAACGGTTTAGAAAGTCGTTAGTCAGAGCTGTCACGTATCTTACAGACCAGATCATAGATCGAGTAGGTACATATCAGTGTCTGATGCCTTGGGAAATCGTTACCAAGCATTCAAACAGGTGTTGTACAAAACGCAGGAATAAAAGTGACTCATGGAAACGACTCGCAAAACTACATTTCCAAAGTAAAACGAGCCATTTTGCAGTAGGCATGTGCCAATATTAACGTCTCATAGCACAACGCAGAAGTATTAACGCCTCCTTTCTGCACATTTGGTTGATTTAATTGGGATTTGTCATGAATCAACACAAAATAGATCATAATATCAAAGTGTCGGGGGAAATCAAAGTAGTTTGCAAAAAGCTGTTTGTTTAGGTGTGAACTAAGAACTAATTTAAGGTCTAGGGGTGAATATTTATGCAATCACAACTTTTATTTTATTTTATTTTCCCTTTCTTCAATATTACAGGCTATTTTTTGTGTACATTCATGATATGTACCCAACTTTAAGTCCATTTCCAGGTTATTACACTACAAAATGTAGCCAAGTTTGGGAAGGAGGGTGTGAATACTTATGCAAGGCAACGCAAACACCTATCCTTTTCATGCTTTACAATATGACCATACAGAAAGCATTTGTGTAGTCACAGTGAACAGAAGGCCTGTGACTGTTTGGTGTGTTAGCCAGTGAATAATAATATAGACTCCTTTTTTGAATTGCGTAGTGCCGAATCTTGGCTAGCATCGTCACCATGCTATCCGCGTCCTCGAACGCTCCGAAGGTGCTGATTAGAAACAAAGAACTAGCAGGTAAAAGCTCTCGAGAAGCTTCTGTGGTGTCTGTGGAGTGTATAATCACTCTGCTGATTAGAACCGCATTTAGAATTGCACTTCTTCCATTTTGACCAAAATAAGTCATGTTAGACAGCTGAATGGGGCAGGCTTCATCCAAAATGGCTGACGAATGTAATGCAGGGAGGCGCGAGGAGGATATTGTGTGATATTCACAATAAAAAATATTGCACATGTCCAATATAGTAATTCATAGTAAATCATTCTTGGCACATGCCTACCTGCAGGTCAGTGATAAAGCAAGGTTAGACTTGTTCATCTGCTCCCTTCAACAACTGGAGTGTTTTTAGTTGCCAATCAAATGCACAAATGGACGACTTAAGGGAATAATTTGGTGCAAAAAAAAAAAAAAAAAAACACACACCACCAAAGTAGACATTTCTTCCCTTTAACCCAAAAGTATTCAATCAGCCATAACATTTAACATGTTTGATGTCCGACATGCTTCGTTTAGTTTTGCATTAGAGCTACAAGACTAACGTAACATGTAATGGATCTCTAGATCAATCAGTGGAAATCTTTCCTGCGAAATACAAGCCCAAATCTCTACTTATTATCTACTTATTACAAACAATCGGGAGATGGCGAGTTCGAATCCTGATGATGCCACAGCCGTGTGGAGCCACTCGCGAGAGACGGTGAGCTCACGTATGCAGAAGAGGGCTGACAGCTCTGTCGAAAAGATGTTCACGTTCAACATTTTGTAAACACATTTTTTACAAATTTGAGTTTACAGAATGGGACTCTCACACTAACAATCCCATGCAGCTATTTGAGCACTCTGCCTACATTACAGTAAGTCATACTGTGCTCTAAAGCACACAGGAAGTCTGTGTGACAGAACTGAAGAAATGGCTGCAGTTTGGTGCAGAAAAGATCCGTGTGAGGACCTTTAGCCTTGTAGCTGAGATGCAAAACTAAAGAAACGAACAGACACAAGTACGGGTATGAAAGTGCATTTGATTTTTTTTTCTCCCCCCGAACCATTCCTTTACGTTTAAGGCTACTTTTACTCTGCTGCTGTCTTTATGGTAATGTGGTTTCTATCCTCTAGCATTCGAGTCTTAACAAAATAAAAACATAAACCTTATATGTATGAAGTTGAAGAGTAGCCCTCTCACACACACTGGGTTTACACACCTTGTGAATATCTGTAAAGAATAAATACTCGTTGATGAAAGAAAAAAAAAAAAAAATGAAGGAGAGAGAAAATGCGTCTCACGCCATGTTCCATGCACGCAAGTTATTTACAGATTGAAATGCACGACTCCTTTGTCAACACCTAAAGGCTTTTTGTTCTTAAGGAAAAACTTTAAGAAAGCTTTAAGCCAGGTGTTCCTGACAAACTACGCATGGCTCTGATGTGGAAAACCATGCTCGAGACAAAACCCATTTAAACCAAACTGATAAAAAATAAAAGATAGAGAGAGGAAAAAAAAAAAAAAAGCTAGTGAGGAAGTGTCCATGAACGCCACCGCTGACAAACTACACTGCAATACTGACATTGGGGTTTCGTCTTTAATAAAGCTACCTTTTTATTAGGATAAAATTAATTTAGAATCTCAATAAAAACAAACAGAACAGGCATGAAAAAGGATGCAGTATGTAGAGGATGTGTGGAGATGGCCGAGAGTGTTTTCTGAATCCTCCTCGCAGAGAGTTTATGTTTCGAGGAATCTTCCTCAGTCCTCTAAATACTCCCATAAGTCCTTCTCATAGCCCTCGTGCACGTGCTGCAGCAGAACTCGCCGTCGACTCTCGCAGTATCTGCACCAGAGATACAGAGTGAGGAATAAAATCACAGATGAGCAGCTTCTCGTACTGGTTACGACATATGTTTGCTTTTTTTTTTTTTTAAATTATAACAGCACTGGTGAATTCGCTAAAAAAAAAAACCCATCATGCTAAAACTACGTACGTCACCTCACCTATACTTATCTTGGACTTTCTGTTTGATATCTTGCAAGGAATCCTGGGAGATGTCTCGCTCCAGATAGCCTGACAGCACCTCTGTGGCGTTCTCCAGGTCAGCCTGATTGTTCTGAAGGACAGAGAAAAGATTAGGCTGGTAGAGATGTGCGAATGAATGAATGAATGAATGAATGAATGAATGCGTGTGGGTTCCGCCATTTTGTTTCAGGAGGTCGTGTGAATTTCAACATGGCCGACAGTTTAACTAGCTACCTCTCGTAGCTACAGCATGTGAAATGGTGAAATGGTTACGTTTTATCAGATTAGTTCATTTGTTGTGGCTAATCGTGCAATCGCTCTGAAAGTACCTAGCTTTGTTGAACTGAGAAATCTGGCCGCTAGATCACTCCCTCAGTCTTTTCTTAAACACATCCTTTTTTATATATTAATATTAATATAATTTCTAAGTAAACCTATTATGTTAGATAGAACTCTAACATATGTAATCTTTCAAACACTATAAAATAACTTCGAAATGATCTAACAAGCAATGAATGTTCTGTATTATGTGAAATGTATAATGAATTATTTATTTATGGAGTGTGATATGATTTTTCTGGTATAAGGGAATAGTTATCACACTCCAAACATAACTAAATAACCACGTATACCAAATTTATACGTTTTTTTTTTTGATTCAACAAAAGTTATTTGACGGCCAGTATTCATGCTGACAAAGTGCAAAGTGCAGACACCTCGAAAATGATGGACTGGTTGTTCTTCTTGAGGTAGAAGGCAAAGACGTAGGTGAACATGAGTGTGGATCGGCACTGGCACAGCACGTCCACGGCCTTCTTCAGGAACTGCACCTCGATCCACGACATGTTGTGCTGCTGCATCTCCTCCATCTTCTGCTTGACCTGCGCGTACAGCTTGTGCTCGAAGCGCAGGCTCTGCATGTGGTTCATGTAGCGGTTGCAGTAGAAAAGGTAACGCTGCAGTGCTGCACGGGAACGCTGTGCACAATACACACACACACACACACACACACACACACACATGCAGGTTTGCACACTAGCACATATATAAGCTGTACACCATATTCCCTGCTTCAGCAGAAATTAACAGGAAGCATGGTATGTACTCAACAAATACCTAATCGCACTTCTTTTTCTTCCCCTCAATGCTAAAATCACTTAAAATCATTTATTACAATAAAACAGCATGTTGTCTCACAATCCCTCATTACGAAGTATTAATCAGCTTATTTCATTCATTCTTTACTTTTCACCTCCTGCCACCTAGTGGACGCATTCGCATTCCTTCCAACTATGAAGGGAGACACCTCTGCTCCTGGCCACACTCCTTCACTAATATGTGGCTGCAGAAGGATAAACCAGGCCTTAGACTGAATGCTTGCGCGGGGAATCACTAGTAATAATTAAATTAGCTGCATGTGAAACGTGTGAAAAGCCTGCACTAGAGCAGTTAATCAAACAGACCAGAAGGATGGGAGAGATCCATTTCTCACTATAGTATTCTGTAAAACTATTATTAGACTGTATGTTAATCGTGATCATTTTCATACAGTTTTCTTCTTCCAGCTTGCATGTGTGTGTATCGTAAATACTGTACACTACCTCTTGGGCGTCTCGGGCCGCCTTTGCGTCGTCTTCATTGTAGCGATTGCAGTTGTACCTGGAGAACACAAGAGAGCGTGTTGTGAGAGCGTGCTACACCATTCATCAGGGGTCTAACAATACACTCTCGTCATGATTTGATTCGATTCATGAGTCGATTTCGATTCTCAGAATATTTCAAACCAAATTTGAATGAAGAAATATGATGACTGAAAAGACCCCTTTGTTTTTGATTCAGAAATTAAAAAATGTGCTTTTTTTTGTCTGTACCAAACTAAATAAATCAAAAATTGCTACCAAAAGAGGTTTAATATAGTAAACAAAAAAAATGTAATACAGGTTCACCATATCTTAAATAAATAAATAAATTTATAAATCATCCCAAAACTTGACTGAATAAACAAAGTCTCTGACCCAGGGAAAATGATCGATTGAAACACAATGAGCTCCGTGCCAGCGCCTGAGGCTTCAGTTTAACCAGAAATAGAGCTCCAAAGTCGGCTAAAATGCCCGATTTCAGCGACCTCGTGCTCAGGCACTGTAGATCACAGCGCTGCAGGTCTGGTGTCGTTTTTAACGGTGATAACATACTCGTGTTACTATATAGCGTATATCGTGTATCAGTCTTTGCAATCCAGAGCTCAGGAAAGGCACAGGCTCTCCATGAAAGAAAGCGTTCACGCGGCCAGCGTGCTCTCTATGCATTTTAATTCTGTGGTTTGTACAGATTGGGATTAAACAGTACAATTGCTTTAAACCTATAATTAATAGAATGCTCACATCGCACATTTCCACCTTTTTTTGCATCACGATGCATCGTTACAGCCCTACCATTCAGTCACACTCCAGTGTGGGCTGGGTGAAGTGCACTCACCAGGCCGAGCCGTGAGGCTCCCAAGGACCCAAACACACCCAACAGAACTCCGCCTTACAGTTCTGGTTACGGCAAACCATGTGGTTACAACCGCCGTCCTTTTCGATGGTCACATGGCACTTGGGACACTCCTGATTATACACACACACCAGACTATTGTCAAATTCACCATAATTGTATGTGAGCAGTGATTTGGATAATTAATTACAAGGCCATTAGAAACCATTACTAAGCTAGATGTTGTCGTTTTTATGATGTAAAAACACAAGGTGTGTAGATCTTCCAATTTTCTTCCATACCTTGGTATTTGCTGCAATCCAGTTAGATGTTTCACTGTCGTCATCACATTTCTTAATCCATTTCCTCAACCACTAGAGGGAAGAGAGCGAATAAAGACATGCACAAAATAAGAAAAGCACATTCTTTAACGTTGGAAGACTTTAGTGTTCGGTAATGATATCGACGTGAACACACCTTACACTTCACTGGGTCGTGCCAGTTCTCTCCACAATTGAAGCTAAGTAGATAAAACAAGAGTTAAATTGATTAGCAAACATCCAGAAGACACTAAACGCAGTCAGCCAGTGTTCAGTGATGTGCATTCTGTCCATTCGGTCAGATCAAACCAGAGGGTTATTTTTTTTATTTAATTTTTTTTTTACCAGAACTGTCTCCCGCATTTGCAGCGCACTGGTTTGGCATCTGGATACTGGACCTTAACCACATGATGGCAGTCAGGAGCCGGACACCATTTTAAAAGTCTATTACACTACAGGAAGAGAGCAGAAAATACACAGTCTTCAGTCATCAGTCACTGAAACTACTGAAACTGAGTAAAGAATGTGTGTTCACAGTTCCCCTGTTTATCCATCCAAATATCAATCACAGTAGGCTACGGACGGATATACGCTCTCCGCATGCCTTCTCATGCTAATGCCTTTAACAAAACCAAAGTTAAATTATAACACTCTGACTGTTTTTATGCCACGGCCAATACCCAAGAGAACAACCTTGCAAATATTCATAGACCAGCTAGTTAGCTCTCCTGGTTATAGCCTTGCTAAAATCCCTCTTTGATACAACATTGACGAAAAACCTGAACATTTGTCGTAGCGGTCATGTCCTGTGTAAACTTTTAGCAAGTCCAGTAAAGCTGAACTTTTTACACGAGCATCTAGGAAATATTAAATGATCACCGTCTACGGTCTACTGTCATCACAGTTATGTTTTAGAGTCTATTTCCATTCATTCATCTTCAGTAACCGCCTTATCCTGATCGGGGGTGTGGTGTCTCCAGGGATCCGGGAACAATCCCGGGAACACAGGGCTTCAGTGGGAATATACCTGGGATGGAACGCCTGTCAATCACAGGGCACCATGCACGCACACACACACACACTTTCACACACTCCTTCATAGCTAAGCGCAATTTATCATAGCCGATACACCTACCACCATGTGTATTTGGGAGGGAGAACCAGAGAACCCTGAGGAAACCCACAGGGAAAACATGCAATACTCCATACAGACAGAAACCCGAGCTCAGGAATCGAACCGGGGACGGCTAGCCTCTGCGTCATCATGCTACCCTTTAGATAATATGCAGTTTGTGAACCGACTACAAGTTGGTGTGTTTGACTCACACCAAACCACCTAAAGTGTTGAGGGGAAAAAAATGCTAATAATTGCATTTCAAATTATAAACACAGTGTGTGTTTGATGGCTAGCGAGATCATGTGACTGCAGGGAAATCCTCATCGGGACTCTTACCTCTACAAAACTATTCGTGATTAGATGTTGGTACTTCAGCTTCACTTTTGAGTCGGTGATCAACCGCCTGCAACACACACACACACACACACACACACACACACACACACACACACACTCAGTTCAACTACTGGTAATTTATCCTAAATGAAGACAATTAAATTCCCAAAGCAGAACTTACATTACAGTGTTGTCATCAACCAAAATATCACAGTTGTGAGCAGGACATGAGATGGTCTGGAGAGGGAAGAAAAAAACACACACACACACACACACACACACACACAACATATAATGTGCATCTGTAATATGCCAATATCAGTGTATAATGAACTATCTGGCTGACTCAACAGGCTTGAAAATGATTATAACTAGTAATTATAAATATGTCTCGAAACAGATATTACAACTGAACCAGTTTTAACTGTTCACAGGATGTTTAGTGAAACTTGCCTGACCCATCCCCTCTTCTATAATTTTGGTGGTCAGGTAGTCCCCCCAGCACTGCATGCAGAATTTGTGTCCACACTCCAGACCTGTGAAATACTGAAGGAAAAAAAACGAAAAAAAACAAAAAAAAAATTACATCACATTTATGAGTCATGCTCTGAAAGGAAAGAGTTGATTCAATCTGGAAAACTGGCAGAACACTGAGCCAAGGGAAGACAAAAATCTCTTAATGTAGACATTAGTCTTCACTAACTACAAAGTTCTCTGGTAAAAAATCACTTTTTTTTTTTTTTTTTTTTTTTTTAAGTTAAGCTTAAATAACACTGAAGTTAAATATACTGCATATCTGAAGAATGTTAGGATTATAGCTTTAGCATCCTAGTAACAATGAGTCAAGGGTTCAAAACTAAATTCTCCAGGAAGAGTTGAGAAAAATGACAACCATAACCTGGACACTCCACACAGCCGGGCTTTACGGAAGAGTGACGAGCCGTATGCAATTCCGTTTGGACAAGGTAGAGATTCAGCAAACGTGGAAAAAAAGGTTCTTGGGTCTTTTTGGCACAAAATGCCAAACGTTTGATGGAAACCCAACGCTGTTCACCGATTGAGAGCACCATCCACATGGTGAAGCACGGTGGTGGTAGCATCACGTGGTGTGTCACCCTTGGCGTCTTGGTTGCGTCTCTGATTAATCGTCCCTTTACCCGCTCACTGACTTTTGGTGGATGGTCTCCTGTAGGCGGAGTTGTGCTTGTGCCATTTGGGATGTTTGAAGTTTGGTATATTTCTTTATAACCAGATCCTGATTGATGCTTTTTCAGAACTTCGCCCCAGACTTGTTTTGATAGCTCCTTGGTCTTCATTAGGCTGTTTGTTTAGGTATGTTCTCGCAACACCTACAACACACGACGTGTTTCTGAATCGTTTTTAGACGTGAGTGTGACTTACATCAAGCGCAGCACACAGGAGTTGATTGCAAGCCAGCTACAGTGGGAACTGGAGTGCACATACTGTATATACATGGCGGTTTACGGTAACTAGCCTTCACATAGTGAGAAAATGTTGAGCAGTAGTGTACTACGGGCCGTTTCAGTATTATTTATGTTGGCTCTGGAGGGTGTGATTTTAGAAAGAATGTACAGGTAATTTTTTTATTCAATATGTGCACCAAATAAAAGTAAAAAAAAAAAAAAAAAAAAAAAAAAAAAGAATAGCAAGGCAAATGTAAGGAGTGGCCTCTTTAATTCCAAATTTAGCCAAGAAAGCAGAAAAGCACAGCTCTGAGGTGTCTCCCATATATCACAGTAGCAATGAGGCAAAAACTGTAAATGCTCCAGATGCTGTCAGCCCTGAAACATCATGTTTGAGCTATGTTACTGACCGAAGTGGGATAGTTCAGGTAGCAGATCTGGCAATGCATGTCCTGATTAGACGAGCGCGTGCTCATCGGTCTCGTCCTCGCCTTCTTACTGGGGTTAATGACGTGGCACTCCGAGAATAATTTATCCAGATTCCCGTCAAAGTACCTGAGGAGGAAAACAGATTATAGTCAGAAGTCAGAGTCATAAAACATGATAATTGATTCATCTGCGGGGGTTTTTTCCCCCAATTACCTGACTAGCTTGATTATTTTAAAAATACATTAATATATACTTATGAATATTTACATTAATTTGCTATATTAACTTTGCCGTGCATGTGTGTGTGTGTGTGTGTGTGTGTGTGTGTGTGTGTGTGTGTGTGTGTGTGTGGTGTGAATCGTTTTCGATGTGTGGAATCGACTCCAGTGCTTTGAGGTTGACTCTTGCCCTGCGTTCACACTACTGTGATTGACAAGTCGACTTTATATTTGGCAGGAAAACGGTAACACACACTTTGTCTCCATCAACGCCACGTTAACCGTTTTGCTAAAATTCTCCAGACACAGAAAGGGGACGAGGAGAACACTTGCCTCTCCATGAGCTTCTCTTTGTCCCAGTTGAAGTGACTGAGCAGTATTCTGGTTATAGTAGCTGGGTTCTGCAATAAACACGACACATTAACAGACAAGTAGCTTAATAATCATGACACATTAACGTATCATACACATTACTGATAAATAAACTCCAGCAGATAGCGTGTTCTAATTGAGGATAAGTATGAAAAACTGGAATTCATAGGCCGTGCTGATAGTGCTGGCATTTCTATCTATGGATTTTATTCCCAGCGTTTTCAGGAAAAACAAAAACAAAAAACACCTTCTGGTTCACGCCGTTGGGTTTAAATTCAAATACAGACACAGATATTTGAAGCAGTAAACAGATACTGATAGAGTTCTTGCATTACACCACTCATGTAAATCATGTGGTTTTTTTTTTTGGTTTTTTTTGGTAGCTGTGCTAAAAATCCATCCCTCCACCTGTTCACTCACTCACTCACTCAAAAGCAACCGCTTCCAAACCAGACCCGAAATAATTTGTTGTTCAGTGGTACAAATTAGGCTACTTTTTTATTTTGTGAAATAAAACCAACTAGGTTAATAGAACTGAAACTAAGTCTGGCCAAACTGAAAGCAACTGAACATGAAGTGAAGGATTTGATTATATATTTTACAGTTTCGTCAAATCGTAAACTATATAATAAGAGCGCGCTTGTATTGTACTCAGCCTTTACGTGTTATGTTTGAGATCACGCGTCGAACAGACAGGAGTTTCAAGCTCATGTATGAAGACAGTAACTCAAATAATCACTCTTTCCAACCGTGCTGAGCAGAAAAGCATCTCAGAGCAGCAGAAGAGCACACAGGGTTCCAGGCCTGTCAGCCAAGAACAAGAATCTGAGGCTACAACGAGAACAGGCTCAACGAACTGCGGCCACGCTGACTTGGGAAACGAAGGGGGCGTGGCCAGACATACATAACGTGAGCTGAGATGCGTCAGAGAAATACGTTCTGTAAATTCTGGTTTTGTGATAATTGGAATTTATCGCCGATTCCCGATGCGATCGTCAATCGTCTCACGGCCAACGTGAGCTCTGGTGACTAGGCAGCGTTTGTTCGCAAACCTCACCATAATCGTAACCGTCGATGTGGTGGAGCTTTCTGTGTATTAAAAAAGTCTTACGTATCAGCGGTCAGTACGTTTTCCCACACAGGAGAGTCTTCAGGTCTCTGCACTTTCCAGGTCCTTGTTAACATGATAACTCGAGGATTTTTATCTTATTAACTTCAGGGTTCGTAGAGAAAATTACAGCTGCTACAATGCAAGTGATAACAGGATCTAGCTTGTTCTCATGGACGTATATATAAACGGTTAAAACTGTAAATGTTTAAAAGGCACTGTGTGTGTCCTTAGTGAAATACGCTCTGCGTTCACGCCAAGTCGGAATTACCGTAATTACTAGATGACAACCTGGATGTTCTACTCGGAGCTGTTCACGTCCTGTTCACTGGGAATTATGCGTTTTTATATGCCAGAATGAATCCGTGTGAGATGATGATGATGTCGACAACTGCAAAATACATAACTCCAACATTAAATCACACTTTTATGCGATTGCTAATACTGAAGAACACAGAAAGCGCATCAGGTAACAATAACATGTTGATTATTAATAACGCAGGAGTTGGTAATGCGTTGTTGCAAAACTTAAACAGTAAGATAACAGTAAGTTTCAGATTAATCTTGCATTATTAAGACATTAATAACAGTCAATTATACGAATTTTTACGCAGAAACATTACGAGATAACTACTTCACTACATTTTACTGCTGAAGCCGCTGCCGTTTTGAGTGTTTCCGCATGACGTTGTCGGAGCTCTCCAAAAATTCCTAGTTTGCACATTATAATTACGAGTTCTACGAGGATGTGAACGCTTTTTACAAGTTGGAATCTGGTAATTACGGTAATTACGGCGGGGCGTAAACGCAGCTACGCTGTAATCGTTGGCAAATTGCTGTGGTTTTTTTTCTCAGGATGAATAAATCTCTTCAGGAAGTGCAGATATTGGAAAACACTCAGCTTCAGGCTGCATCACGCCACCCACGCGCTGATTATTTTCCTATAACAGCACAGCCCTGTGTTGATGACTGTGTTCATTTCATATCAACTGGGCTGGATTTCCAAACAGAATAAACTGGTGTTACAGAAAAGGAGGAAAATCTCCTCGATCAGGACAAACAGACAGCACAGTGCACAGTTCAACATATGAAGCATAAAGTACAGAAAGTAGAACTTATGACAAAATAAATAGTATGAATCTCCTCAGAGTCATGACATGTTAAAGCCAAAAAAAAAAAGATAATAAAATTAAATAAATAAATAAATAAATCTCCTTAGAGTCAGGGCATATTAAAGCCAAAATAATTAATGAACAAACAAACAAACAAACAAACAAATAAATATCCTCAGAGTCAAGACATGTTAAAGCCAAAATAATAAATAAATAAATAAATAATTTAAATAAATAAATAGAATTTCGCGCCGAGCAGTTGGCAGTGAAGTCTTGTAGCTCCTCAAAGTTTTTTCTTTTGACATATTTTTGACAGCTACTGTTATATTTGCGTATTGTCCTGTGGACATTGCTATGGGAAGAAGAATCTACACAAGGAATGACCTTTTACTACAACGGAGTAACTCTGGAGTGCATCACCCTATTCCCGCTGAGCTGAAGAGGTCTCACCGTCAAGCTGATGCTAAAGTAAAGGCTCGGAGATGGAGATACAAACCTTTCCTACCCTCCATCATCATGAGGAACGTCAACTCTATAGTGAACATCAGCGAGGAGCTGGAAGCACTGGTTAGGACCCAGAGAGAATTTCGTGAGTGTAGCCTGATGTGTTTTACTGAGACCTGGGTGAATCAAAACACTGAAGACTCCTGTGTGAATGTGCCTGACTTCACCCTGGAACGTGCAGACAGAGATGCTCAGGCAAGTGGCAAGACAAAGGGTGGAGGACTTGCTTTATTTGTAAACAAGAGATGGTGTAACCCTGGTCATATTACTGTCAAGGAGAAGATATGCTGTCAGGACATTGAGCTTTTGGCAGTTGGTCTCAGACCATATTATATTCCCAGGGAATTCAGTCATATCATCGCAATACTTGTTTACATTCAACCAAGAGCAAATGCTAATGTCTCTTGTGAAGTCATCCATGAGACTGTTGCCAGGATACAAATTCAACATTCTGAGGCCCTCATTATAATATCAGGAGATTTTAACCATGTGACTCTCACCTCACACCTGACTGGATTTTACCAGTTTGTCACCTGTCCTACCAGAGAAGGTAAAACACTGGATCTACTACATGCAAGTGTCAAGGAGGCCTAGACCTCTACTGCCTTACCACCACCACAGGTCAGATCACAGCCTGGTCTTACTGCACACCTGTTATAAACCCTGTGTACTGAAGCAACCTGCAACCACCATCTCAGTCAGGAAATGGACACCTGAGGCTGTGGAGTCTCTAAGGGACTGCTTTGAATGTACTGACTGGACACTATTATACCTACAAAGTCTGTGCAATGTTTCCCAAATAACAAACCCTGGATCACTGGTGACATCAAGGCTATCCTTAACCAGAAAAAGAAGGCATTTAAAGATGGAGACAAAGAAAGGCTCAAACATGTCCAATATGAGCTGAAGAGGAAATTGAAGGAAAAACAAAATAGAGGACTACAAAAACAAAATAGAGAAAGACCTACAGCAGAATAACATCAGAGAAGTGTGGATGATGTGGGTGATGTGGACAGAGCCAATGAACTCAACAAGTTCTTCAACAGGTTTGATTTTACTGTTACAAATGCAGCCTGTACACACACAACCCCTCATTCTTCCTCTATGTCTCCTCCTCCATCTACTCCAACTCCTTTGCCTACACCTGTGTGCATCTCCACCCCTGCAGCTTTGCCCCCTCCTTCACCTGAGCATGCTCCACCATCTGTCACAGTAACAGGGGTGAGGCTGCAGTTACGAAGACTGTGCCGTGGGAAGGCAGCTGGCCCAGATGGTGTTTGTCCTAGACTGCTTAAGGACTGTGCTGCTCAACTGTGTGAGCCTCTGCAGAGCATCTACAACCTGAGTCTAAAATTGGGGAGGGTTCCGGCTCTGTGGAAAACATCTTGTATAGTTCCAGTACCTAAAGTAAAGTGTCCAGCTGAACTAAATGACTATAGGCCGGTGGCTCTCACATCCCACATTATGAAGGTTCTGGAGAGGATGATTCTGCACCTACTGAGACTCGAGGTTAAACACGCAATGGATCCCCTGCAGTTCGCTTACAGAGAGCACATTGGTGTGGATGATGCTGTCCTCTACATGTGTCACCGTGTTTTGTCTCATCTGGAAGAACCCGCAAGTTACGTGAGGATTATGATCTTTGATTTTTCGAGTGCATTCAGTACCATCCAACCAATCATCCTAAGAGACAAACTGAAAGGGTTGAGGGTTGACCTCTCATTTGTGTCCTGGATCACTGACCTGACAGAAAGGCCCCAGTTTGTCAGGCTGGGGAACTGCATCTCTGCTAGAGTTCTAAGCAGCACAGGGGCTCCACAGGGGACTGTTTTGGCTCCATTCCTGTTCACACTGTACACAGCAGACTTCACCTACAATTCTGAGTATTGCCACATTCAGAAGTATTCTGATGATACTGCGATTGTTGCATGTATCAGGAATGGACAGGAAGAGGAGTACAGAGCCCTGATAAAATCCTTCAGTGACTGGAGTCACAAAAACTGCCTCCTAGTAAACACCTCTAAAACCAAGGAGATGGTAGTGGATTTTCGAAGGGCTAAACCCCCTCCTTATCCAGTCAGCATCTACGGGGCGGAGATTGAAGTGGTGCCAGCCTACAGATATCTAGGCGTGCACCTGGACAGTAAGTTGGACTGGTCACTTCACACAGATGTACAATATAAAAAGGGCAGAGACGGCTTTTCCTCCTAAGACGGCTTAGGTCCTTCGACATCTGCAGGAAGATGCTACATATGTTTTACAAAACTACAGTAGCAAGTGTGCTGTTTTATGCTGCAGTCTGCTGGGAGGCATAAAGCAGAAGGATGCAAGGTGGATGGACAAACTGGTGCAAAAAGCTTCTTCAGTGACTGGAATGAGGTCTGAATCACTGCAGGCCGTGGTGGAGAGACGCACACAGAAAAAGCTAGAGGCCATTCTGGAATCTCCTGACCATCTCCTACACAACACCCTGATGGACCAGAGGAGCAGCTGCAGTGGACGACTCACCTCAGTGCGCTGCAGGACTGAACGATACAGGAGATCCTTCATCCCCACTGCCATCAGGCTCTACAACACCTTAGCCAATGGCAGATGACTAATCACTACTCTCACTCTCATTACTTTACTACTTCACTACTCTCACTACTTTCTACTACTCTCACTACTTCACTACTCTCACTACTTCACTACTCTCACTACTTTCTACTGCTCTCACTACTTCACTACTCTCACTACTTCACTACTCTCACTACTTTCTACTGCTCTCACTACTTCACTACTCTCACTCTCATTACTTTACTTACTTTACTACTTCACTACTCTCACTACTTTCTACTGCTCTCACTACTTTTTACTGCTCTCACTACTTTTTACTGCTCTCACTACTTTTTACTGCTCTCACTACTTTTTACTGCTCTCACTACTTTCTTTCTTACTTATCTACAAGACTACCTGAATTTCCCTTCAGGGATTAATAAAGTTTATCTTATCTTATCTTATCTTATAAATAAATAAATAACCTCAGAGTCAGGACGTGTTAAAGCCAAAATAAAAAAAAAATAATAATAATATAATAAATAAGTAAGTAAGTAAGGAAATAAATAAATAAATAAATCTCCTCAGAGTCAGGACATGTTAAAGCCAAACTAATAATAATAATAATAATAATAATAATAATAATAATAATAATAAAACGAAACTAATAAAAATGAAAAGAAACAATTAACACCAGTGACTAACCACGCTCTGATAATTAATACATTTTAATTAATTACATATCAGTAAGAACGTTTAGTTATTGTTTTGTGTTTATTCATTAATTCAGTCTCCGTTGCCAGGCAAAGTTTCAGAGGTTCGCTAGCTAAAAGCTACATCACACAGCGCTAATGCTAATGCTAATGCTAGAACCAGATCATGACGGAAACACAAAACTGAAGCTTTTTTTTAAATAATAAAATGAAACACACAGTATTAAAGCAGTAGACAAGCCCATGTATGAGAGTCGCTGTGCAGTGAGGTTTTATTAGCTTAGCTTAGCCTTGTGAGGTAAACTAGCTGCTAGCTCAGCTAACAGAAGCCTGACGTCAACAAACACTGAAATTATTATTTTTAAATAAAATAAAAACACGGCCGCATGTTGTGCCTTTCTGTGTGTTTTTTTCTACACAAACTCTCCAGACTAAGGAGAATATTCCGCCAATTTATTATTATTATTATTATTATTATTATTATTATTAGTTTCACTGGGAACATGCTAAGCTAGTTAGCTAACATGCTAAATGTTCTCAGGAATAAATTAAATGTAAATAAAATCAGGAAAAATCAAAGACTCTCAGATATAGAACGTTAGATATTAATTTGGCACTAATTTTAATATTTAGAGTTTCATTTTTATTTTTATTTGCTTTAAAATCCTTTTAATTATTTTATTTTATATAAATATACACATCCGTATATATATTTTATTTTATACATACTTAATTTTGTGATTTTTTTATTTTTGCCTCATCTTTTATTTTATTCTGTGCATTCTGTTATTTTTTTATTAATTTATGTTACTACAGACTGTACAACACTGAGCTTTACTATTATTATTATTATTATTATTATTATTATTATAGTATGTAGTAATGTGTATCTCTCTCTCTCTCTCTCTCTGTCCTGTGTTTATCTCTCTCTCTGTGTCCTGTGTTTATCTCTCTCTCTCTCTCTCTCTCTCTCTCTCTGTCCTGTGTTTATCTCTCTCTCTCTGTGTCCTGTGTTTCTCTCTCTCTCTGTGTCCTGTGTTTATCTCTCTCTCTCTGTCCTGTGTTTATCTC